>NC_064849.1:159609776-159647276 GCF_024139225.1 Suncus etruscus | reverse complement strand
CAACAGAATTGATACGCAATCTACAATAAGCTGTAGAAGGGGAGAACAGTTGCACTAGCATTACAGGGGGTAAAGGAGGGAGAAGTGGGATGCATGCTGAGAACAGAGGTGGAGGGAGGACAACACTGGTGGTGGGAAGGCCCCTCATTCATTTTCACTATTTGCCTTAAATATTACTGTGAAAGATTTTTAATTTAGTTTTATTACAATAAAAAAAAGTTTGTAAAGAATCATAAGAAACCCACAATATTAAAACTAGGGGACGAGTGATAGCACAGTGGTAGGGTTTTTGTCTTGCAGGGAGCTGATCCAGGACGGACCTGGGTTCCATCCCCGGCATCCCATATGGTTCCTCAGCTAGGAGCTATTTCTGAGTGCAAAGGCAGGAGTAACCCCTGAGCGTCACCAGGTCTGGCCCAAACACTAAAAAAAAAAAAAAAAAATCAAACTTGAGGGTTATGAGATGACATAAATAAATACATTGAGTACATAATGGGCTTCTCATCTCATTAGCTATACTTACTTTGTCTGTACTAAGATAACTAATAGGAAATGATTCCAGCAGTGAGTAGATCAGAGAGAATCCCAAATTACATTTTCTCTCTTCAATGTCATGAACATACAAGAGTACCCTATACAGTCAGTAGTCGGCAACCTGCGGCTCGGGAACCACGTTTGGCTCTTTACACTTTTAATTTCGCTCTTCTGTGTGCCTGGCGGCTGCTCCAGGAATCAGAACTCTGCTCCTAGCCTCTGTCAGTGCGTGCCCTGTGTGGCTCTCAGAATAAATTTCAATCGTGGTTTTGGCGAGATTTGGCTCAGTTGAAAAAATAGGTTGCCGACCATTGCCTATAACATAGATCATATTAAGAAAAAAAGATCCTTGAAGATGTCCAGATTCATCAGTTATAAGCAAGAAGTTATATATATTTGAAAATATTTGTTTATTATAATGGAGCTAGGAGCTTGTAATACATAAGATCATTTAAAACAGATATATAAATACTTTTTATTAATTTTTACTTTTTACATCCCATTCACAACTAAAATCATGCACCTGAAAGCAAAGAATTTTGTTTCTTGAATTTATAATACCAGGTTCATATCATTCATATGATTTCTATTGGAGAAATACCCCGTTAATGGTTTCTCAATCTTTTGTCTACATGGCATATATAAAACTTGGAATTTAAATTGTGTCCTGTGAAAGGCTGTCCAGTCCAAAATCTAGGGTTATTTTCTATACACCAGCAATATAACAATAATCGCAAGTTCATTTAAAAGCATGTGACCTATTTCTACTACATACAATTAGTATAAACTAAATTCTTTTTTCTGATGCTTAGCGTGTATCATTTAATACATTAAGACACAATATATTTATATTTAATATTTAATATATATATAATATATAATTTAGTATATTATATATTACTATTTAATATATTAAGACACACAACTATTATTAGTACACATATATATCATCTTATCGAAGGCAACCAGAAATGAACTTCATATTGTAAGTCTTTCATTATATATTTGTAATAGTTCATTATAAATATTTGGAAAATGGCTGTTCACAAGTGTCCCAGTTGTCTCTGATCCTAGTAAAGCATATATAGTTAATATTCTCTTATATCATATAAAGACTCAAAAGAATAATTCAAAATTTATACCAAGTACAATGGTTATTTCTTAAATGTTTCATAAATAATCAGCAACTAACATTACCTGTTAGGCAATGCTTCCATGAACAAGCATTTCCGTCATAAAAATGTCAAGGTCTTGTAATTTATTATAAATAGGTCATACATTATTTTTTCATTACTTGTAAATATCATGATAATTTTTCTGTTTTGAGTGTGCTTTTATAGTATTTATCATTGTTTACTTATGCCAAAAAGTCATTCGAGTCATTTTTGTTTAAAACCATATTTTACTAAGTGACTATAATGTTTATTTAAATCTATTATAAATAATGTTCAGTTTTAAAGATATGTTTATTTTCCAGAAAATCATAAAATTTTGTAAGCAATTATTTTGCTGAAATCATGTCAATAAGTAAATTTACAATGGAAAAATTTGGCTACATATATTGAAATAGTCCATTATTAATTTGATAATTGTACCTTTTTTTTGGTTTTTTTTGGTTTTTTTTTTTTTTTTTTTTTGGTTTTTGGGCCACACCCGGTGACGCTCAGGGGTTACTCCTGGCTATGCGCTCAGAAGTCGCTCCTGGCTTGGGGGACCATATGGGACGCCGGGGGATCGAACCGCGGTCCGTCCTAGGCTAGCGCAGGCAAGGCAGGCACCTTACCTCTAGTGCCACTGCCCGGCCCCAATTGTACCTTTTTATTCCAGGAACTGCTTTCTCTGATGTCAATTGGAAAATAAGATCAAAACACAGTATGATTTTCTTTTAATATTAGCCAAGACTGCAGCAGTATATAGTAACTGATTTCAAAACTCTATATCCAAGGACCCAAGGAGTTAAAGTTCTTGACTTGCACACAGCCGACCCTAATTTATTTGCCAGCACCACTTGTGTGGTCCCCTAAACAATACTGAATAACCACTAACACCATTATAAAGCCCAGAGGAATTCCTGAGAATCCAGGTATGGTGCCAAAACACACACATACACACAACACACACACAAAATACACACAGATTCTATATACAAAATAGTACAAAAATATTTGTTTTGTTGTGTTATTATTTTATGAGTCCCATTTTAGCACATCATATACAGACTAATGTACAAATGTATTTTTATTACTGTCAGTGTTTCTGTAAGGAAATAAATTATTGATTCTATTCATTGTCAACTTTTCTCTGAAGATATTTCTAATCCTTCAACCTACAAACTGACTTTCTTCTTCTCAAATCCAGCAGCACATAACATCTAAAATCACACACATGGTATAAAATGCTTTGTGTTATAGAATGATTCAGAAAAGAATGAACATCAAGGCTCCTGAATTCCTTTTATAAGAGCTATAATAACCTTATTTAGGTACCTTTTTTTGGGGGGTTGGCCACACCCAGTGATGCTCAGGGGTCACTCCTGGCTATGCGCTCAGAAATTGCTCCTGGCTTGGATGACCATATGGGACGCTAGGGGATTGAACCACTCCAGCCCCTTATTTAGGTATCTTTTATATCATTTCTATTTTTAAAATCAGTTCCAAAGAAAACTAAAAACTAAATTATGTCAAAACTAATATAAATAGTACAGTGCTTTAGCACAATATCTCTCATTTTGAGGCTCAGTTCATTTATATTTTATTTATTAATATATACAAAAAAGTAATCTACATATGCATGAGTAAGTTTCTAATAACATGAGTTGTTTTGTGCAGAGTTGACTCGAACTTTACTTGCGAACTTAAGTGCTTGCACTGGCCTGGGATACTGCTCAAATGGGTGGAACGTATAATCAGCATTTAAAAGATCCTGTGTTTTATCTCTAGACACCAAAGCACCACTGGTTATGGCACTCACTATTTTATTTTATTATTTCTTAAATATTTCATAAATTATCAGCAACACTTACCCGTTAGGCAATGCTTATTTTATATATCTAAAATATAATAAAAATCCTATGCTAAACAAAATACATTGTAATGAAAATAAATTTCTCCAAAATAAGAGTTGTGTTGACAATATTTAACAGCACAGGTTAACCTTTTATCAAGTAGTATCTGTTCCATATAAGGCTACTGATTAATATTCATTTTACCTCACTACTTTTTTTATAACAATGGGTTAAAATTTCATTGCAAGTAATTTACACAACTGGATAATCTCAGTTCATAAATTAAAAATTCAAGGTAGCACAGTGGTTAGTTCTCTTAACGGACTCAATAAAATATTGGTTTAATACAGGTCTTTCTTTGATTGCAGGCATAAATTTATTTTGAACTGCCAAAAAAAGACCAAAGTAAGATGTTCAGAAAACATTAGCCTATTTTATGAAATTCAGATAATAATTGGCAAGTTATAGAACAAAGACACAGCTGGATATTAAGGAGAATTGACATTATTAGATCACTCAACTTTTTCTCTCCTGACATCAGTTGCAGTCTTGCTAACTGCAGGTGTCTTTTTCAATGCATATTCCCAGGATATCCACAAATCCCACTACCACATATATATTCAAATAAAATAAAATAGAGTTCACACAAAAAGCTCACATACAAATAGAGAAAGTTTATTCATAAATATTAAATCTAAAACAACTCAAATATCTCTCAGCTGAGGTATATAAAACCAACTCTGTTCTATTCACAGACTAGCATATTCTTCCCAACAAAGGAGCAACCAATGATAAGGTCATGAGCACAAGTGTATCTTAACAATTTTCACTAATTGAAAAAATAAGATTTAAAAGAATATTGTATGGGGCCGGTGAGGTGGCACTAGAGGTAAGGTGTCTGCCTTGCAAGCGCTAGCCACTGAAGGACCGCGACCGCAGTTCGATCCCCCAGCGTCCTATATGGTCCCCCCAAGCCAGGGGCAATTTCTGAGCACTTAGCCATGAATAACCCCTGAGCATCAAATGGGTGTGGCCCGAAAAAACAAAAATCAAAAAACAAAAACATTGTATAATTCCACTTACATAGATACAAATAAATCTTATAGATATAAATAAATCTATAAATTTATATAATAAATCTGTAGGAATCAGAATGGGAGATATTCTTAATTTCAAGACATATGAAGTGGCAAGGGTATAGTTGGTGAATTAATTTTTAAATCTTGGTTCTAATGATTGTTATAAAATGTCAATGCTTTAAAAAAACTTTATTTAAATCACTAAGTGATTTACAAACTATGAATATATATATATATATATATATATGGCTTTAGACATACAATGTTTCAGAACAAATTCCACCACCAATGTCACTTTCCTCCACCAATTTTCCCATGCTACCACCTCAGTCAGCCAGCATAATGGACACCTTTTTAAGTTTGGTCTTTCTCTTCCTACACTCAATTTCTTTCCTTCTCACTATACTCTGGGGGCTAGAGTATTGTCGACAAACCCTATTTAAGCCATTACATTTCTTAATGCAGTTATTCTAATGCCACATATAAGTGATACCATCCTGTACTTATCCTTCTTCTGGCTTACTTCATTTAACATAAAATCTTCCAGTTCCATCAAAGTTGCAGTGAATTGCATGACTACATTATTTCATGCAACTACGTAGTACTCCATTGTATATATACACGCTTCTATTTATCACAGCATTCGGTACAATGGAATCAACCAATCATGTAGTTAAAAGAAAGTGAAATTGGGGCCGGAGCAGTGGCACAAGCAATAGGGCATTTGCTTTGCATGCATCCACCTAGGACGAACCAGGTTCAATTCCCAGGCATCCCATATTGCCCAAAAGCCAGGAGATATTTCTGAATGCATAGCCAAGGGTAACCCCTGAGTGTCACTGGGTGTGGCGCAAAAAACAAACAAATAAAAGCTAAATTCTTGACATGGACTATTTCCATTTATAAAACCTAATAAATTGAGTTATCAAGGTATTATCATCAATGTCTAATAATATAATATACATGAGACAGACCTAGACATAGATTGAAATAAGAAACTAGACATTGCTTCTGATAAAAACGATCCACTAAGTAGATTTGTTAAAAAATACCAAATATATTCACTTTTAAATCATAAATATAGTACAATTCTATGAGTATAAAGTTACCCATCCAGACTTGATCCAGGTATTTTAATTTTTAAATTTCAAGAAAAATAGCTTTTTTTTTTTTTTTTTTTTGGTTTTTGGGTCATACCCGGCAACGCTCAGGAATTACTCCTGAGCTCTACCCTCAGAAATAGCTCCTGGCAGGTTAGGGGGACCATATGGGATACCGGGATTCGAACCACTGTCCTTCTGCATGCAAGGCAAATGCCTTACCTCCCCATGCTATCTCTCTGGCCCCTATAGCTTTGTATTTTAAAATTATAGCCAATATAAAAATAATATGCAAGGCCTTAATTTAGAGAAAAACCATTGGTAAGGAACATCAAAAAACTCAAGGAAGTTAAGCCTGTCTAGAGCACAGGCAAGGGTGTAGTGGGGAGGAGGTGGTGGGAATGTTGCACCGGTGAAGGAGGGTGTTCTTTACATGACTGAAACCCAACTATAATCATATTTGTAATCAAGGTGTTTAAATAAATATGTAATAAAGATAAAGATATTTTAAAAAAAAAGTAAAAAGTTGTGGTGCTGGAAAAATCTAGATAGTGGCTACTATATACAGTTGAAGGTATCTGGATTAAGATAGAACATATGAACTGATTTAGGATGGCAAACAAAATTTCTTAATTCAGACAGTAGCTACAAGATGTTATAAGTAACTATAAGTAGCTACATGACATTAATTCATTAAGTAATCTGTGCTTTATGGCTTAAGAAAACTATAGGCATTTACTAGTTATAATAATATAAATTTATAAATATATAGATATGGTAACTAAAATAGCATGGCATGAAAAGAAATAAGGAAATATATAAATGAAACTCAAGAGACAATTACACTTGAGAATCATACACATTTACAAACACCTACATGAAAAAGAATTTCACTTTTATTCATAGGGTAACTAAAGTTCATATTTCTTTAGATCTAAAATTGAAAGAAAAAATTAAGATGGAGTAAATAAAGTATAACTTGGGCTGGGAAGTTAGTTGTTGCTTCTTGTTTTGTTACTAAGAGCCACACCCATTGGTATTAGGGTGGAGGTTAAGACAATACTAAGCAATGGTTGGCCCTGGGGAATAGTGCTAAAACCTGTGGCTCAGGCTCCAGTAACTCTCCATCACTCAGGAGTAATAGTGAGAATAGGGTCTACATATTGTCATGACTTATGTCAGTTAAACATATGACTATTTTGGCTTGTATTATGGCTCCCACCTCAAATTAAGACATATAAAGATATACCATAAAAAGCAAAACAGTATATAGTAACTTAGTTGGGTAAATAATAGTAATAAATAATAATAACTAAAATGTATTATTAAATAAATAATCGAGTTATTTATTATTTAAGTAATAAAGTTTAATAATAATTTGTTGGATAAATGGGAGACAAATGTTCTAGAGATAAAACATATCATAATGTATATTATAATGTAATGTTTCCATTTTAAAAACAAAAATAATACATTTGCAAACTTGCAAAGAAATAAAATCCACTTAAATACAAATACATTCTGTTTTATCAAAAGTAATACAGTAATTCAATAAAAATGTGTAAAGTAATAAATAGATAATAGAAAATTGAGATATATGCATTATCTACCTCATATATGAACATATTGCTCAACTTCTCTAGTTAATGTATGAGCACAAATTAAATGCTATTCATAATTCTCAACAAACTGAATTTGCAAATAAGATTAACATTTACCAACTATTTGAGAGCATATGGATAAACAAGTACTAACATAGAATGGTCTCATCTACTAATCTTTCAAATATATAAACTATTAATCTACATGATTTTTCATACAGTTAATGTTTTTGTTTTTCCAATGAATTGCAGGTGAATTCATGTTCCTGTTGTTTTATTCACTAATTAAATTATCACCTATGATTATTCCACTATTCAGTCTATTGAACTTTCTAATTTGAGGACTTTAATTGACTCCTTTTATTTTTTCAGAGCCTGTTATCGTTTCCTGATTGCATAAGTTTCCGTTATCTCTTTAAGGTTATCAATTATGCTTCTTTAAAATATTTCTTGTTTTAAGTTTATTTAATTATTACATAATTTTTATACCAAAACATTTTTGTAATATGCAGTTGCTTGCACATTCTCCAGTTCGTTATCTATGCTGTGATCAAAAACTTTTCTTACCCAACCATCTGAACTTCTTTCTTATTTTTATAACAAAAAGTAATACTAGAATAAACAATTTTATGCACTTTTATTCATTTATCCTTCTCTTTAGAAGGGGAGATTTACATAAGTGGATGAAAGATTTTTGTGCTTTAAATTGAATGCAACTCCAATCATAATACAGTTGAAATAATTCACATTCTCACTAGGAATCTCTTGCTTAGTCTGATTTCCTTCTATTGTCTCCAAATTGCACTGATTTCTTTTATGGTAAGGTTTTTAAGGTCTTCAAATATTACTAATGCAGAATTAATCAAATGTGATATTCTTTGTAGTTGTAACTAAAAATAATTATTAATTAGCAGAATGAGTAAATTCAACATCAAGATCCCTGTTATTCTGCCCTGTATTTTCCCCTATGATGATTTTTGTTTTCTAGCATACATGCAATTTGCTCATTGATTACATTTATTGTTTAATGCTTGTCTTTCTCTATTGAACCAAGTTTATTAAGAGTGCAGATTAGGGGCCAGCGAGGTGGCGCTAGAGGTAATGTGTCTGCCTTGCAAGCGCTAGCCAAGAAAAAGACCACGGTTCGATACCCAAGCGTCCCATATGGTTCCCCCAAGCCAGGGGCAATTTCTGAGTGTGTAGCCAGGAGTAACCCCTGAGCATCAAACCGGCGTGGCCCGAAAAATCAAAAAAAAAAAAAAAAAGAAGAGTGCAGATTATTCCACTTCATTCAATTATATCTTCAAATGCCTTGAACTCTGTCATGCATAGGTCCATAACACATATTTTGTGAATGAATGAGGGTCCAAATAAAAAATGTATTTAATATATCAGACATAATTTTAAAACATTTAGTTATCAAAAATGTACGCTATAAAACATATGCTTTATAAAATATAACCAATTTATTAATCATGTATATAGTAAAACAGACTTTATAACATTCCTTTATGAAGGAAAATCAATGCCATATTTTTTCTGGACTATATTTAGAAAGCAGACACAAAAGGGTCAAAAGTAAGTAAATAAAGGATCATCTACGATTAGTTCTTTAATGTATATCCTGAATTTCATTGTATCTTAGAGACAGGTTCTAATTTAAAAATATATGAAATATATTGGTTGTTCTTGCATTAACAATAAAAATAAATAATACTGTATCATTAACCATTAATATTGCTTTTGAAAGTGTGCCTTTTGATTAATTTCCTTGTGACAGAAGAAAGAATTTTGAAACTTTTTTTAGAATCAATACATTTATATTCAACATCTGAATAATCCACATTAAACTTCATTTTTTTATTTGTCATACAGCAGAGGAAAAAGGAAATAGCTGTGTCAAAGAAAATCAATGATCTGTATATTAAAATTTGTTGCAGTTCACTACTTTTATTGCTCATTTATGGAATTTCTCTGGAACATGTTATTGTTCTGTTTTCTATCTTTTAGCAAGATGCCTTTAGTTCTCAAGATTTTGTTGTATTTGGGGATCACCATATATAAAATTTTAAATTAGAAGCAAAGATCGCACACTCATGAAAGTAAATTCAAAGGAGATTAAGGATGTAGAGATTGAAACAGAATCCATGAAGTACATTGAAGAAAATATTGGCAGAATTTTCTAGGAAATTGACCACAGAGGAGTTTTCAACAAGATGACCACTGTGACAAAAAGAAAGATAAAGAATAATAAGCAAATGAGACTATATCAAATTGAAAAGTTTATGTACAGAGAATGATACTCAAGGTATAACAAAAAGGACATGTAAATGAATAGGCAAAAAGATTTTCACACACTAGATAAAATATTGCTATTCAGAAAATATAACAACAAAAAATCTGCTGACTCATCCACAAATGGGTGAAGAGATAAACAGAAATTTACTCAAATAAGACACACAATTGGCCAACAGGCATACCAAAAATGTGCCCATCACCATACATAATTAGGGAAGCACAAATTTAAAAAGAATAAAATATATCTTGCAATAAGCCTGGCACATATCAAAAAGTTTTGACAGCCATGATGGATTGTGATAGTGAAGGTTCCCTCATGCACTGTAAGTGAAATGTCATCTGATTTAAACTCTACGGAAAGCAGCATAGATATTTATTTTAAAAAATAGGAATACAATACCATTCACACAGTGATACCACTCTTGACATCTATCCCCAAAATATAAAAATATTCATTTAAAAACATATATATATACACTTTTGTTTCATTAATGCATTTAGCAGAATAGTCAAGATATAGACATAATACCAAATGCCCAAATAAAGATGAATGGATAGAGAACTTGTGGTATATATAAACAATGGAAAACTATGCAGCTCTTTCTTGAATTAAATCATGCAATTTGCAGCAACATTTATGAAACTAGAAGCTATTGTGCTTAGTGAAGTGAGTCAAAACAGAAGGTATAGAGCTAATTCTCCCCAAGTAGAATGGTTTGGGTTGAAAACTTTAGGTCCTTCTCAAAATGAGAGCAGGGAGATTCCCTTTCTTATTTTTTGATACTGGTCTTTTAAAAATAATATTTTTTATTTAAGCACTGTGGTTACAGAAATATTTGTAGTTGGGTTTCATTTACAGAATGTACACCACCTTTTATTGGTACAATTTTCTCAAAAACAATATCCCTCATTTCCCTTCCACCCCTACCCTGATCCCTGCCTGTCTGTGGGATAAGCATTCTGCTTCTCTCTCTCTCTTACTATCATTGTCTTGGCAATTGTCAGTGCAGCTAACTACAGCTAACTGCTATTTGTGGCAATCTTCATATCATGAGCTGTTGCTCCCAGCTCTCATCTCTATTGTCTCTGGATATTATTACCATACTGTCTTTTATTTTTCCTATATCCTGCAGATTAATGAGATCATTCTTCATCTATTGCTCTCCCTCTAACTCAATTCACTCAGCATAATAGTCTCCATGTCCATTCATGTATAGTCAAGTTTCATAACTTGGTTTTTCCTAGAGGCTGCATTGTATTTCATTGTGTAGATGTACCACCATTTCTTTAGCAACTCATCTGTTGTCAGCACCTGGGTAGTTTCCATATTCAGGCTATTATAAATAATGCTGCAATAAGCATAGGAGTGCAGAGGGCATGTTTGTATTATGTTTTTGTGTTCCTAGGATATATTCCTAGAAGCTGCATTGCTGAATCATAAGGAAGCTCCAATTTTTTGAGGAATATCCAGAAAGACTGGACGAGATAGCATTCCCACCAGCAGTGAATGAGAATTTCTCTCCACATCCATGCCAGCACTGGTTGTTTTGCTCTTTGTGATGTGTGCCACTCTTTGTGGTGTAAGATGACTGCTCATTGTTGTTTTGATTTGCATCTCCCTAATGATTAGTAATGTGGAGCATATTTTCTTTTGCTACTTGGCCATCTATATTTCTTTTTGAGAAAATAACTTTATTTTTTCCTCCCCATTTTACGATGCATTAGATTTTTTTTCTGTTATGTTAATTCAGTACCTTATATACCTTAGATATTAGCCACTTTTCAGTTGGATATTGGGTGAATAGTGTCTCCCTTTCTGTAGGTTGCCTTTGAATCCTAGTCACTGTTTCCTTTCAAGTGCAGAATTTCTTAGTTTACTGTAGTCCCATTTGTATATCTTTTCTTCCATTTGCTTAGACAGTGGTGTTTCTTCCTTAAAGATGCCTTTATTTTCAATGTCATACAGTATTTTGCCTATGTTTTCTTCTATGTACTTTATAATTTTTAATTCATTTGAATTTGACCTTTGTCATGGTGTTAAAGGAAGGTCAGAATTCACTTTTTTGCATCGAACTGACCCGTTGTCCCAGCACAACTTGTTGAAGAGGCTTTCCTTGTTCCACTTTGTATTTCTAGCCACTTTATTAAAGATTAATTGATTGTATATCTGGAGGTGATTCTCCAAATACTCACATCTATTCCTTTGATCTGAGGATCTGTCTTTATCTCAATACCATGCTGTTTTAATGACTATTGCCTTGAAGTACAATTTAGAGTTAAGGAAAGTGTTGCCTCCTCATTTTCTTTTTCTTAAAGGTTGCTTTAACTATTCATGGTCATTTATTGTTCCAAATAAATTTCAAGAGTATATGATCCACTTCTTTGAAAAATGTCATGGGTGTTCTTAAAGGAATTGCTTTAAATCTGTACAATGATTTGGGAAATATTGCCAATTTAATAATGTTATTCTCCCAATCCATGAACAGGGTATGCCATTTCCTTGTGTTTTATTTATTAAATCAGTGTTTTTGTAGTTTTCTTTGTATAGAGCCTTTGCTTCTTTAGTTCAGTTGAAACCAATGTATTTGAGTTTCTCTGGAACTATTGTGCATGGTATTTGTAATGTCTATTTTTTTCTTAATAAGCAAAATTAGAAATTAAAAGAGGTGTAACTTAATACAGATAATATAGAAATTCAAAAAGTAATCAGAGATTATTTTGGAAAACTTTACGCCACAAAACCAGAGAACCTTAAATAAATGAACACATTTTTTTGGACTCCTGTACAAATATTGAACCAAGATGATTTGACATATCTAAGATATACATCACTATTAAGGAAATTAAAATGTAATCAAAAGATTCCCCAAAAACAAAAGTCCATGCCAGATGGATTTACTTGTAAATTATTTCAAATTTTTCAAAAGGATCTACTGCCAATACTTTTAAGGTTCTTCCAGGAATTTTAAGAAACAAATACTCTCCCAAATGATTTTTATGAAACTAACATCACCCTTATACCAAAAGCAAACAAATGCCACATAAAAAGAGAACTAAAGGCCAATTTCTTTGATAAGCAAAGATACAAAGATCCTCAACATAATTAAGGCTGGAGAGATAGCATGGAGGTAAGGCATTTGCAGAAGGACGGTAGTTCAAATCCTGGCATCCCATATGGTTTCCACAAGACTGCCAGGAGCGATTTCTGAGTGCAGAGCCAGGAGTAGACCCTGAGCACTGCCAGGTGTGACCCAAAAAACAAAAATAAATAAATAAAAGATTCTCAATATTATTCTAGCAAATAGGATTTAATTTCTTATCAAAAAGGTCATACACTATGACTAAATATGATTAATTCCAGAGATGCAAGGATGGTTTGACCTATGAAAATCAATCGATGTATATCAACAAAGGAAAAAACAAAAATCACATGATCATATAAATAGATGCAAAAATATTTGATAAGGTTCAACATCCATTCATAATAAACACTCTCAACAAGATGGGAATAGAGGGAAAGGACAAGCCCATGTTTACCACAAGCCCATGACAAATAGTATACTCAATGGGGAAAAACTGAAAGCCTTTCCTCTAAAATATAACACAAGATAAGGCTGCCTCCTCTTACCACTCTTATTCAACATAGTACTGAAATTTCTTGCCATAGCAATCAGGCAAACAAAAGATATCAATGGCATCTAGGTAGGAAAGAAAGAAGTCAAGAGCTCACTGTTTATAGATGACATGATCCCATATTTAGAAAATCCTACGGTTCTACCAAAAAACTTCTAGAAACAATGGATTTGTATAGCAAAATGGCAGGCTACAAAATTTACATGTGAAAATTAATGGCCTTCTTATATAAAAGTAATTATATAGGTTTCTCTCTCTACCTGAAGATACAAGAGCATGCAGCCACACCCTCCAATACATAAATGGCTCAACTCCACAGCTGAATCTCGTAAAGATGCCAAGCTTCTAAATTATTTCTGTATTATAATGCATAAGCAGCTATGTAACTCCTCCAACTTTCATAATAAGTCAATTCAGTAGAACCACAGAATATCTGATGGGAAATTTGTGTAGAAAACCACCAAGTTTAATGAGCAAAAACAGTAACTCAAAAGGTTCAATTAGCACCAATTAGCCCAGCTTATGATTTATAATGGATTGTAATATATAACAATTGACTTTTATTGACCTATTTTTTGATAACTCCATTTGGTTTTGTGTTATAACAAGCAATATGGAGAAAATATTTTTGTGCCTGTTACGGGGCATACTTGTAAGATGGGTGGGAAAATGGGGAGGGAAAAGTCACTACTTGGTAAATCAGTGTTATAATAAAAATTTAAAAACAAAAGAAAAGAAAGAGTTGTTACTAAATTATCTCTCTTATTTAGGATAAAGTTACACTGTGAGAAGCAACAAAGGTTCAAAGGTCACACAACAGGAGAACTGACCCACATAATCAACTTGGTGGGAGTGAGGCTTGAAATGAAGGGCCGTTTTAATCCTTCATGGAGCGAGGTGGGTACACTGGTGATAGATGTGATCTGGAAATGATGTGCATGGGAAACCATCCTTAACAGCATTGTAAATCACCAATCACAATAAATTTTTTTAAAGAACTCATAGTGTTGCAAAGAACATAGGACATTGCAGCATGATGTATTTTTAAAGAGAACCATAGACAAAATTTGGAAACCACCTACGCGATTAAAACCTGATGATGAGATAAAGAAAAGATAATCTATATAGACACTAGAATTTCATTCAGCTATAAGTAAAGAAAAACTCATAAAACTTGTTCACAATGAATGGAGCTGGAGAATATTAGTCTGAGTAAAATTATTCAGAAAGAGATATAGAGATACAGAACGGTGTTGTTCATATGTGCAACATAAGTAAACATAGCAAGGAAATAAAAAATAAAAATAAAAATTTAAATTTAAAAAATGGACAAAAACAACATAGATGAGGGACTGGAGAGAAAAATTAGGGTGATGGTTGGGGGGAAGCAAAACCCAAGCAAAGAGAATGGTACTGGGATATTATATGAATGAAACCATTTCACTAACAGATATTGTAATCAACTATTGTAAACAGTTGTGCCTACAATTTTTAAATATTATTTTATGACAAATAATTTATTGTGTTGGGCCAGTAGATGATTCAATAAATTGAAGTGCATAATTTATGTAAAAGAGTTCTGGATTCAACTCAAGTGTCTTATGGTCCAAAACACTGCCGGAAATTATGCCTGAGAACTTCATTAAGACCAGCACTATGTATCTTCAAACAAGGGTCAAATATTTTTAAAAATGAAAAAAGAGAGTCCAGAGTGGTAGTACAGCAATGGGACATTTGTTTTGCATGAAGCTACCCAGAATGGGACACGGGTTCGATCCTGAGTGCAGAGCTAGAGTAATCCCTGAGTGCTGATATATGTGGCCAAAAAGAAAGAGAGAGAGAGAGAAAATATACATATTTGTTTATTTATCCCTCTGCTATTACCCAACAGAATTACTGAAGCCAGTTTAATAACAATGCACCAAATAGCTAGAAAATTTGGTTCAATTATTTTGCCACTGCTATCTTTTCTCTCCTAAAATATACCTTGTCAAACATCAATTTTGTTAACCTTGTGATAGTCCTAAATCTTATCTTAAAATTCTCTATTTTTTAAAAATGTGATTATAAAATATTAATCTTGATCATAATGTTTCTCTGTTCCTAACACTTAGGTAAAATACTCCATGATATTGAGACTAAAGACATCTTTAGGAGGAAACAGCACTCTTCAAACAAGTGAAAGCAGAGATTAACAGATGGGACTATATTAAGAGAAGTTTCTGCACCTCAAATACAAAAGCCACCCACAGAATGGGAGAAACTATTCACCAATACCCATCAGATAAGGGACTACTATCTAAGATATACAAGGTACTGAGAGAACTTAACAAGAAAAAAACATCTAACCCCATCAAAAAATGGGAAGAAGAAATGAACAGATACTTTCTCAAAGAAGAAATACAAGTGGCCAAAGCGAAAGCACAGTAGGGCATTTGCCTTGCATGCAGCAGAACCAGGATGGATGTGGTTCGATCCCCAGCATCCCATATGGTCCCCAAATCCAGGAGTGATTTCTGAGAACATAGCCAGGAGTGACCGCTGAGTGTCACCAGGTGTGGCCCTCAAAACAAACAAAAAAATGTCCAAAAGGCATATGAATAAATGTTTTGTATCACTAATCATCAGGGAGATGCAAATCAAAACAACAATGAAAGGTCATCTCAAACTATAGAAACTGGCACACATCACAAAGAACAAGAACAATCAGGGCTGGGGTGGGGGGATGTGAAGAGAAAGGAACTCTTATTCACTGCTGGTGGGAATGAAGTCTAGTCCAGCCTTTATGGAAAACAATATGGAGATTCCTCAAAAAACTGGACATTGAGTTACCATATGATCCAGCTACATCACTCCTAGGGATACTAGGGATATACCCTAGGAACACAAAAGTGCAATGCAAAAATGCCTTCCTCAAACCTATATTCCTATATTCATTGCAATGGTATTTACAATAGTCAGAATCTAGAAACAATCAAGATGCCCTTCAACAGATGAATGACTAAAGAAATGGTAAATATACACAATGGAATAATATGCAGCCATCAGGAGAGATGAAGTCATGAAATTTTCCTATACATGGATGTACATGGAATCTATTATGCTGAGTAAATTAAGACAGAGTTAGAGAGATAGACACAGTCTCACTCATCTATGGGTTTTAAGGAAAATAAAAGACATTATTTTTTTTATTAAAATTTTTTTATTTTAATTATGACAACAAAGATGCAAAGAAAGAGGACAGGGTAAAGTTACAGTGGAAGCCCAATCACCCATAAACAGAATTCTCGGTAGTCCCATCGATGATATCCCAGCCTTGAACTTTCAGCCAAAGAACATTAAGAAAAACAAAACTGAACCCATGTACAATACAATTACTTTGTCCCTCAAATCCCCAGTTGTAGTACATACTATTTCTTTTTTTTTTTTTTTGTCCCCCAATTCACAATACATACCCGGCAAGGGGCCTGTGTTGAGGTGTATATGGGGTGCCTTTACTGTACCTCCTCTTTCTATACAGCCAGTGTAAAGAACACAGTCTGTGGTAAGATTTGGGAGGCCTTATCTTATCTTTTATTTATTTTATTTTTTTTTCTTCAGAGCAAACTAAAGTTGTTTTTTTTTTAAAGTAAGAATTCATTTAAAGGACAAAATTAATTAACATAATAAGGTAAACTAATATAACATAATATAGTGACATAACATAACATATAATATAATTGATATAATAATACATGTAAGTCAAAGAAAATTTCTGATTAAAAACACAATTTTTTTTTCATAATGGCTTACATATCTTTCACTGTAGTATTTTGGGTACATATTCACATTGAATCAGGGGAATACCCATCACCTAATATGTCCTCTTCTCAATCAAAAATCAAATATGCTGAAAATAGGCAGAGTCCTGTCTAGAGGCTTCCAACCTCAGTTTGAGAGAGGATGTGAAAAAAGTAATTAAAATACCACAACAATACACAAAAAAAAATATCGAATTAAATAACCGATAAGCACCACAGCAATAAAGACAGGCACCACACAATAATCTCGGTTCTGAAATCAAATCATACTCAAGTGCAAAAAAGAAAGAGAAAGACAAAACAAAATAAAATAAAATAATATTGGAGACATCAACCGTAATCTCCACACCAAAATAAAGACGTCAATAAAAAAGATCATTTATTCTCCTCTTGCTGCTTTCGTGGTATGTGGAAGACTTCTACTTTATCTTGGATGGTAAAATCAGACCTGTTTCTAAAGATCTTGGTGGCTGTGCAGATCAGGGAATGGAGCTTATGAAGTCTTTCTTTGTGGTTCTAGCAGTTATGCTTCTTCAATGTCATTTTTTTGTTTTTTATGTGTTCTAGGTGTTTCAGAATAGTGCTACCATTCTGTGTTTTTCTTTTGTCTTCTGACTTACTTCGTTTAACATAACATGATCTAGGTCCATCCATGTTGCTGCAAAGTCTGTGATTGTATCATTTCTAACTGCCATGTAATATTCCATTGTATATATGTACCACATCTTAATGATCCATTCATCTGTTGTTGGACATCGAGGTTGGTTCCAAGATTTGGCTATTATACTGAGTGCTGCAATAAATAGTGGGGTGCATATGTATTTTGGAATGAATGTCCTTCCATCTTGGGGATATATGCCTAGGAGGGCAATTGCTGGGTCAAATGGCAGCTCAATTCTAAGTTCTTTGAGCACTCTCCAGACTTTTCTCCATAGATGTTGGACCAAGGGGCATTCCCACCAGCAATGAATGAGAGTTCCTTTCATACCACATCCTCTCCAACAAAGGTTGTTCCCATTATTTTTGATGTGAAACTTTTTTTGATGTGAAACTTCAAAACACTTCAGAAAGAAATTGAAGACGATCTAAAGAAATGGAAGAACATCCCATCCTCATGGATAGGTAGAATTAACATAGTCAAAATGACTATTTTACCCAAACTGCTATATAGATTTAATGCAATCCCTATCCAAATCCAGACACAATTCTTTAAAGAAATAGAACAATCAATTATAAAATTCATTTGGAACCATAAAAGACCCAGGATAGCTAAACACATTCTGAAAAATGAGAAGTTGGGAGGTATCTCCTTACCTAACTTGAAACTATACTATAAAGCCATAGTAATAAAAAACAGCATGGTACTGGAACAGAGACAGGACCTCAGACCAGTGGATTAGAACAGAATTCCCAGACATAAACCCCCAGATATATAGCCAACTAATATTTGATAAAAGAGGCAAGAATATGAAATGGAACAAAGAAAGCCTATTCAACAAATGGTGTTGGTACAACTGGAAACTCATATGCACGAAAGTGAAAATCGACCCATATCTCACTCCTTATACAAAAGTCAACTCAAAATGGATCAAAGATCTGGAAATCAGACCTGAATCTATAAAGTTTATCGAGAATAAAATAGGCAGAACACTCGAAGACCTATATATCAAAAGGGTCTTTGAGAATGGAGCACCAATGGCAAAAACGTTAGCATCAACTATAAACAAATGGGACTATATCAAACTAAAAAGCTTCTGCATGGCAAAAGAAACCCTACTTAATGCAAGAAGACAGCTAACAGAATGGGAAAAAATCTTTTCACTTGATATATCAGATAAAGGGCTGATATCTAGAACATACAAAGCGCTCAGAAACCTGAGCCCTTCAAAACCAAACGAAGCCATAAAAAAATGGGGAGACGAAATGAATAGACATTTCTCTGAGGAAGAGAGAAGGATGGCCAACAAACACATGAAAACATGCTCACCTTCGCTCATCATCAGGGAGATCCAAATCAAGACAACAATGAGATACCACCTCACACCAGTGAGGTTGGCTCACATCAAAAATAATGGGTACATACTATTTCTTAGGAGCACACAATATAATCTAAAGACATTAGACTTATGTAACTCCTTAAACATTGAGGGCAAAGTACATTTCTCTAGTTCCATGCACATGCTTACTAGTTTAACCTCAAAAGTTTTAGTGGGTTGTTTTTCTTAAGGATTGGAGTCAAGGGAACATAGTAAAAAACAGTATTAAAGTGGCATTTGTTTGCATTGGCCCACCAAAACATAAGGGACATGGAAAGACAAATTATGGTCTAAATACAAGGAGACCCTACCCCTGAAGTTTCCTGGCACAGGACTGACTCTAGGCTCCAGGCAAATTAGTTTGTCCAATTCAAGTCATCGTCTGTAGTGGCAATACACCTCCATTCCTCACATAGTCTCTGTTGTTGGTATCATGCTTCTGTATTAAAGATCCTGGAGTCTGCATATCCCATATTGCAGTCAGGATGGTGCAGAGCATCCTCTCGTTTCACCTCACACTTAAGGGGCACTAGAGAGAACCATGTCCTGTAGAGCAGGTCATTGTTGCTGTCAAGTCTTCTCAGTGTAAACGGAAGTCTCTTTTTAGGAGGTCGATGTCAGACCCTTGGTAGTGTCTTTCCTGGTAGAGGACTGCTTCCAGCTGTTGCTATAAAAGACCTTGGATGTTTCGTAGATAGCTTGCCTGGTCCCGGCGTGAATGGAGGATGCCCATTCTTCTGAGGTCTGTGCCAGGTCATTATATCAAAGTTCAGGGTGTAAGGTACATTGTACTGAGATTTATTAGATAAGAACTTATCTGTATGTATGGTGTTTTCCCATTTTAATGTGTCTATGCAAACAAGGATCAATGCCTTGAAGCGTTATTGGTGCATCTGGAGGCAATAGGAACAAGACCAGCAATTTCCATGACATAGTTCAATCATAGGCATCAAACTGAGGGACAGTTCCAACAACAATCCTTACCAAACAGCTTACAAAGAAAAGACAAGATGAAAAGTGAATAGAAACATCATGGTAGAAGAATATATAGAGAGTTACATCAGTTAAAGAAAATACCCATAAAATATTCAAAAGATATATGTGTTCAATTTGTGTCCTTCTAAATAGTTCCAGGATTTGTTAGATCTACTGTATATCTTAGGTCAGAGATTAGAACTATGTGTTACTGAAGTTAAGAAGGGTAAATCTGGGGTACTGATGGTTGGGAGGAGCAAATATTCGCTCGGGGGCTAGCGCCCCCGCATGGTTTGCAAAATGTAGACTGGTATGAAATTGCCAGTGACAGCCTGAGTATAGCTGAGCAGCTATCTGCCATCCACCAGATCAAACTTCACCCCCTAAAAATCCTGCTCCAGGAAGGGAAAGAGACCCTCCCAAGCCCGAAGGACAGGGATTTGAGCCCCACCCTAGGCCAGTGTCCGGGCCGGCCTGGGAGTGGGGAAAACCCAGGGTGCCCCGTCAGCTCCTCCCTGGAACCCACCTGGAGATCCAGAGGTATGGGGGAGAGGGGGGTCGGGTGACCCAGGTCCGGGCCCCCCTACCCTACCCCCCTACCCTAGACATTATTTTAATAATGCCCAGAGATGAGGGCCAGAAAGACCAGCTCACGATATGAAGCTTACCACAAGAGTGGTGAGTGCAGTTAGAGAAATAACTACACTAAAGATGATAATGTTAATGAGTGTGAGAAGTAGAATGCCTGTCTTGAATACAGGCAGGGGCTTGGGAAGAAGAAAGATAGGGGGCATTGTTGGTTGAAATGTTGCAGTGGTAAAAGTGGGTGTTCTTTTTATGACTGAAACCCACTACAATCATGTTTGTAACCATGATGTTTAAATAAAGATATTATTTAAAGAAAGAAAGAAAGAAAGAAAGAAAGAAAGAAAGAAAGAAAGAAAGAAAGAAAGAAAGAAAGAAAGAAAGAAAGAAAGAAAGAAAGAAAGAAAGAAAGAAAGAAAGAAAGAAAGAAAGAAAGAAAGAAAGAAAGAAAGAAAGAAAGAAAGAAAGAAAGAAAGAAAGAAAGAAAGAAAGAAAGAAAGAAAGAAAGAAAGAAAGAAAGAAAGAAAGAAAGAAAGAAAGAAAGAAAGAAAGGAGGGAGGGAGGGAGGGAGGGAGGGAGGGAGGGAGGGAGGGAGGGAGGGAGGGAGGGAGGAAGGAAGGAAGGAAGGAAGGAAGGAAGGAAGGAAGGAAGGAAGGAAGGAAGGAAGGAAGGAAGGAAGGAAGGAAGGAAGGAAGGAAGGAAGGAAGGAAGGAAGAAGAAAGAAAGAAAGAAAGAAAGAAAGAAAGAAAGAAAGAAAGAAAGAAAGAAAGAAAGAAAGAAAGAAAGAAAGAAAGAAAGAAAGAAAGAAAGAAAGAAAGAAAGAAAGAAAGAAAGAAAGAAAGAAAGAAAGAAAGAAAGAAAGAAAGAAAGAAAGAAAGAAAGAAAGAAAGAAAGAAAGAAAACAGTAAAAAAATGTTCTGTTCTTTCTAATTCCTTTCTCTCCTGACTAATGGGTACCTTATACACTTTCATTTCCTAAGGAAAAATGACTGATAAGTCAGTTAATATTCCTTGACTGGTTTATACTCTGAAAATATTGTTATTGGAATATAGAGTTTAAAACTAATATCCTAAAGTGACTGTAGCTCAGTAGAAAAAATAATTTTATCTTTACTTGATTAAAATACAACAATGTACAAGTTATTCATATTTGAATTTTATATATTCTTTTTTATTTGCCTTTGGTCCACATTTGTTAATAATAAGTAATACTCGTGGTGGTGCTTGGAAGACCATATGTGATGCTAGAGATCAAACCTGATCCAACCATGTGTATGGTACGAGCCTCACCTGGTGTATTATCTTTCTACACCCCATAGTTGGGTTTTAGACATTTGATGTCCCAGCACCAATGTGATAACCAGAATTAATTTCCCTCAACCACTGTTCCCAGCTTCCTTTTCCTGTTCCTAAGCCCCAAGCATGCATCTTCGCAAGGACTCTTAAATTTAATTGTTAAAATTTGGGTTTTATTATTTCAGTGTTTTGGTTATAAATACATCATATTTTATATTTCATCATATTTTATTAGTAAACTGTTTCTATAATTAAAGAAATTAAAATTTCAGAAAAAATAATGATAATGAGAATTTAAATTACCAGAACAGACCTATAAAAATTGCTTAAAGGAATTCTATATGAAAAGAAAACACAAAACCTAGAGCAAGGAGATAATTTATTTAAAAATTTCAGAAGTATAAACAGCAGTCCTATGAATCAACAATAGAAATTGAGGAGGAGGACAGAATAAATAACAAATGTCATTCAAGTCACCAACAAAAAAGAGAGATAAGGAATATTTTAGTAAGTCTGATTCAACTTTCACAATAAATAAAAAAATGAAACATAGTCTTTGAAGAATAAAATAAAGGAATTGGAAGACACATAAGAGAAAATGCATAAAAATTAAATTAGAAATGTAAGTAAATGAAAGAGAAAAAGTGAAGAAATATAAAATCATCACTAAAAATAAAGTCTGAAGGAGCTGAGATGATAGCACAGAGGCAGGCTGTTTGCCTTGCACATGACCGACCTGGTTCTATTCCTAGAATTCCAGATGAGGCCCAAAGCACTGCCAGCAGAGAATCCTGAATGCAAAGTCAGGGCTAACTCCAGAGCACCACCAGGTGTGGTACCCATCAGCAACAATAACAATAAAATAAAGTTATAGAGATAATATCGGGGCTAAGATACTTGCCTTACAAGATCAAATATGTAATCCCAAGAAATATTAGGTTGCCACTTTTAGAAGTGATCTCTGAGTACTGTCATGAGTAAACCCTAGCACAACTTAGATGTGTCCCCTGGCCCACCAAAATGAAAATCAAAACCTAAAACGATAATAAAATAAAATAGTAGTAAGTCAGACTCATATATCAGCAATAAACCTAAGTGTGAATGGTTTAAATTTACCAATTAAAATGTAAAGATGGCTAGATTTTTTTTAAATACCAAGATCCTTTGATACTAGTTATATAAATCTCAGATCAGATGTAATAAAATACATTTGCACAGAAAAAAAGAAAACAAGCTAAAACAAGAAATAGGGAGAAAAGGCAACAATTATCATTCTCATATCTGATAAAATATATTTTAAACCAAAAAGAGTAATAATATGGCTGAGTATACAAGAGGTAATTGTATCAAGGAGATATGTCTTCAATATTTATGTGCCCAACAGGGGACACATCCAAAAACCAAGACCACCATTTATAAAAGACTGATTACAACAACAGTGATGGAACAGAACTTCTAGAACTGTAAAGAAAGACTCTATCATGGGCTTCATCTTTTGACCTGTGTAAATATCAAGATCTCTAGTTAGAGAGGCCTGATTTTTTTTTTCCTGAGCAGAAAGTTGTCTGGCTCCATAAAAAGATGTTGGGTTGTGAAAAAGAGTGTGTATGAAGCCTGTAGTTGTTCCCATGGCAGCAGGCTTCAAGTGCAGAGAAACCTGGTACCTTTTCCAGTGGTCGGCAACCTGCGGCTCAGCAGCCACATTTGGCTCTTTACACTTTTAATTTGGCTCTTCTGTGTTCCTGGCAGCCGCTCCAGGAGTCAGGACTCTGCTCCTAGCCTCTGTCAGTGGGCGCTCTCTGTGGCTCTCAAAATAAATTTCAATTGTGGTTTTGGCGAGATTTGGCTCAGTTGAAAAAAAAAAAGGTTGCCGACCAATGTGCCAAGGGAATTTCCATTCTATTTTCCTCAATACTTACTGTGCCTTTGTTGGAGGAAGAAGAAGGAGGAGGAGGAGGAGGAGGAGGAGGAGGAGGAGTGAGAATATTTGAATATTCAAAGAAACATTATTTCAAAACAATTCTCAATAGTTATTAAACAAGTAATGACTATTTTAATGTCCACCCTAAATCTTGAAATTGCTTTCTTTTTGTGTGAATTTTTCTTTCCCCAAACACTCTTAACTACTTTTTTCTGTTTTACAGTTAGTGCTGTACTGCACATAATGTCTTTCTGAGAGGTTTGGTTTTTAAGATCTATATCATATATCTTATTCAACTCAAATTACAGGTGTTGTAGATAAAAATCTTTCAATGATTTTTAAATTATGGCAATACTTGTTTAATAACTATTGAGAATTGTTTTGAAATAATGTTTCTTTGAATATTCAAATATACTCACTCAATTCTTTTTCTTACCGTATTCAGCAAAGTAATTCTAGATCTAGTTAATATTCAAGGTATGTTTCAAATATCCCTAGTGTAAAGGATAAAGAGCATGTTATAAATAAATTACATATGGCAAAGTTCTCTTAATATATCAAAAATCTTTACCAAAAGTTATTAAAGGGTGCAAAGTCCCCATAAAATAAACCATTTACATGTTAATCTCTAAATTTATGAGTGAACTACTTGCTGACCATTAATTCCATGCATGACCCTGATCTAGAATAAAAAGTTTAAAGGAGAGTCTTCCTGACCTGGTCTCTATTGTCTTTGGGTATGTGCTATCTATCTATCTATCCATCCATCTATCCATCCATCTACCTATCTATCTATCTATCTATCTATCTATCTACCTACCTACCTACCTACCTATCATCTATCTATCTATCTATCTATCTATCTATCTATCTATCTATCTATCTATCTATCTATCTATCTAATCCCACAAATGAGTGTAGTCCCTCTGTGTCTATCCCACTCCCTCCAATTCATCACACTTAGCATATAAAAGAAGGTAGAGTAATATGAATGATACTCCTTCAGTAAAATATTCCAAACTGTAGTGTCTAAAAGGAAAATAGGAGGATATAGGAAGAAGAAAAAAATTGTCTGCCATAGAGGCAGGTGGTGTATATGGGAGGCAGGAGGGAAACTGGGAACATTGGTGGCAGGAAATGTGCACTAGTGAAGGGATGATTATTGGAATATTATATAACTAAAACTCAATTATGAACAACTTACATACATATATGCATGCATATATGTTTGTTTATACATATGAATATGTATATATATGTTTGCTTTTTGTATCACACCCAGCTGTGCTTGGGGGCTACTCCTGGCTTTGTGCTCAAGAATCACTCCAGGCAGACTTAGGGAACCATATGAGATGCCAAAGATTGAAACTATGTCATGTACAACTCAAATGCCCTACCTATTGTACTGGTTTCATATGGTACACAATTTTTAAAAAAGTGTTACCTTATTATTTATTTAAAATCAAGGAAAATATTGATGATTTTTTTCTTCAGATCTAAATATTTTCTATATTTTGCTACAATTCACATATATTTTATGTTTTAATATATAACTGCTTAATTTTTAAGTCAATGAAAAAACTGTCATTTTATTTATTATTTAATTTAAAACATTACAACTATACACGAAATTGTACAATATGTAATATATAATAATATATATGTGTGTTTGTTGGAGAGGATGAAAATAATGTTGCTTCTTTCTATTTTTTTAAATTTTATCGAGACCATTGTGAATTGCAAGTCTTTTATAGTTATATTTCAGGCATATAGTGACAGTAAATTTAGAGCCATTTACTAATGCTGGTTGACCCTAAATGTTGTTGACCTCCCTCCACTGTAGTTCCCAGCATGTTATTGTACATAACTCCACCCTTAACCCCCTGGACTACTAGTATAACAGGTATATTTTGTGTTTAGCTTGTTATAGTTTGAGTCCCTTGTTTCTATTGTCATTAATTTTGGCTTGGCTATTTAGATCTGACCTTTTTTCCTTTTTTTTCCCCACTCAATGTTCCTGACCACTTGGGCCCTGGATCTCATCCACTTATTTTTTTCTCAATTCGTATGAAGACAAATATGAGGCTAACAAAATGATGCATGTTCTGAGGTTCTATGAAAAAGGTGGGAGTCATTATCTAGAAGATATAAATAAAATTTAAAAAAGAAAAAGAGGAGGACAGTTGTGGCAATTTTGTTTGTTTTTGTTTTTTAAAAGCTGTCTCCTCCACTTCATTTTTCTGAATGTTAGACAAGTGGAGTTTTGTCACTCTTCCTAACTAATGGAATGCTAACTACTAAAAATGGAAACACAAAGAACTTTGGATGTACTACTCGGTCAATTCTTTTCAGAATCACCCACAAAGAGAAGTAGGCTGAAAAGTAGTACTATTAATCTTGGTTCAATTCCTCTCCTTTTGCATACCAATAATGTTCTGGGATGTGTCTTATTTCTATAACTAAAATTTTTCTATAGTTAATATTTAAGTTTACATGCCATCTTTATATTCATTCTTTTGCAAACTTTGGACAACTACTGTAAATAATAGTGGAAATATAATGTGTTCTAAAATAATAATAAATTTTAGACTAACACAATCTGCTTGTCAAGACCCACACTTCACTGATTAAATAGGGAGACAAATGTTGGCAATCTAGTAAGGACATATTAACACCACAGTAAAAGGTTCTCTTTCTTCTAAAAAGAAGCAAAAATAAATTGGCGAGGATAGTGCTTCTGTGGCAGCATTTCTTTTTTTAATATATTTTTTTATTTAAACACCTTGATTACATACATGATTGTGTTGTTTGGATTTCAGTCATGTAAAGAACACCACCCATCACCAGTGCAACATTCCCATTGCCAATGTCCCAAGTCTCCCTGCTCCCCACCCAACCCCTGCTTGTACTCTAGACAGGCTTTCTATTTCCTTCATACATTCTCATTATTAGGATAGTTTAAAATGTAGTTATTTCTCTAACTAAACTCATCCCTGTTTGTGGTGAGCTTCAGGAGGTGAGCTGTAACTTCCAGCCCTTCTCTTTTGTGTCTGAAAATTATTATTGCAAGAATGTCTTTCATTTTTCTTAAAACCCATAGATGAGTGAGACCATTCTGCATCTCTCTCTCTCTCTCTCTCTCTCTCTGACTTATTTCACTCAGCATAATAGATTCCATGTACATCCATGTATAGGAAAATTTCATGACTTCATCTCTCCTGACACTGTGTAATATTCCATTGTGTATAGGTACCACAGTTTCTTTAGCCATTGGTCTGTTGAAGGGTATCTTGGCTGTTTCCAGAGTCTTGCTATGGTAAATAGTGCTGCAATGAATATAGGTGTAAGGAAGGGGTTTTTGTATTGTATTTTTGTGTTCCTAGAGTATATTG
This sequence comes from Suncus etruscus, assembly GCF_024139225.1. Lineage (NCBI taxonomy): Eukaryota > Metazoa > Chordata > Mammalia > Eulipotyphla > Soricidae > Suncus > Suncus etruscus. Next base: position 159,620,022 of record NC_064849.1, on the reverse strand, counting down.
CTAGGAGCGGTATACTGGGTCGTATGGGAGCTCGATTTCCAGTTTTTGGAGGAATCTCCATATCGCTTTCCATAAAGGTTGAACTAGACGGCATTCTAACCAGCAGTGGATACGAGTTCCTTTCTCTCCACATCCCCACCAACACTGCTTGTTCTCATTCTTTGTGATGTGGTGGCAGCATTTCTTAATGCTGAGCTCAAGAACCTCCTCTTGAGCTTCTCTCATGTATTCTCTCAGGTACATAGTTCTAAATCACTGATTTTCCTGGACACCATCTCTACTGTTTGTATTTGATTGAAAATAAGAATTTCAGCTCACTAATGTCATCACTTCTCAAATTTGGGCCAAGATCAAGTGCAATATTTATTTTTCTCAGGATAATTCCTGTCATCTATAGTCTTTTATGAAGTTGGGAAAGCTACCACAGAATGCTCTGGAAGCTTACAGGCCCCACCATATAATACTTAACTCTAAGATGTGGTGTTTTTTCTTTAATTCACTGTGTTAGCAATTACACATCATATTTAAAAACAAAATTTATATTCTTGACTTGAATAATTAAATGACTCAGTCTAGTTTCCACAAGCAGTTATTTGGGTATGCTTTTCTTATCATCAATATCTTGCAACTATAAATGTTCCACATCATAGATTTTCCTCTGTTAATATAATTAAGCAGTATTAGCACATTCTTGCTCCTTGAAATCTAGGAAGAGCTGTATGCCCTTACAGTGATGGTAATAGTCAGGTAGAGATGCTCTTTACTATCAAACCCTTCCTAATTATCTTAGTTTTTCTACAGTTTAAATATTCTGAACATCAATATAAAAAAAGTAAGTCAGTGACAAGGTTTAGTTTCTCTGGCTATTTTTCATACAACCAAACTTTTGCCTAGGCTATATCTAAAATTTTACATGTGAACAAGTGGTCTTAATTCACTTGTTTTGTTTTTAAAGAACTCACTATAATTTTCTTAGTTATTATCTCTAATAACACTGATTTCATAATATAACATATCATCTAGAATTTTTGAATAAAGAACAAATATTGGCCAACTGCTCTAGCAAGTCCTCGAGTGACCAGTTCATGAGCAACCTGAAAGCTTCAAGCAAGTACACATAAAAAGGTTAGTAGAAAAAAAGGAGAAAATCTACTGTAAATGAAACAGAAAAACTAAGAATTCTATAGAGATACATAACTCAAAACTTAGCCACACTGACACAAAGTTTATAAGCTGCTAACCACTTCTGGACATTTTAAATAGTTTTTTTTCTGACTCTTTCTATGATTTGAATTTAAAATTAAATATACACTGTATTAAGATGACCCAAATATCAATAACTTATTAAAATAGTCTTATATTGAGATTTATTACATAAACAAAAAGTGTAGAAATATGTACTTTGGTTATAGATAAATTATTCCTGTTGTAGCAGCTATTTGCCCAAGTATCTCTTTAAGGAATTATTTGTGATAGGTTGTGATAAAACCTGAAAAGAACTTTAAATTCATTTGGCTTTTGAGATTATCACTCTATTTAACCTTGAAAGCTTCTTGCATTTTCTCATGCCTTTGTTTGCTTTCAGGAATTTATCTTCATTTTAACTTTAATCCGCTTTATATCTCCTGCTTCATCTGTGATCCACAGGGTTCAATTTTTTTCTCTTTTTTAAATTCTTCAGTGCCTAAAGGATGGATAAAAGGAGGATAAGGTTGCCTATCTCCTCTTTCTAAAAAAAATATAATATGGTCATCTTCTAAAATTGATATATACGTTGGGGCTGAAGCAATAGTACAGTGAGTAGAATGTCTCCTTCACATGCTACAGACCTGAATTTGAACCACAGCACTCCATATGATCCTCAAGGCCACAGGAGTGCTCCCTGAATACAAAGTCAGGGGTAAGTCAGGTGTGACTCAAAGGATGTATAAAAGTTATATATACAAAAGTACTTCTGTACTTGAATAATGAATGACCATTTTATGCACTAGATAAAAAATGTAAAATATACATGTGTTTTGTATGAAATTACAATTTCCCTTAATATTTATAACATTGATTTAATGAGTTACACTATCCTCAATGTGACAACATTCTCAATAAATCTAAGCATTTAAATATTGCTACTTACAAAAGTAGAAATTGTCCATGAGAACCACCAAAAGTAGATTTGAAATGGTAGTCTCATAATCCTATATAAAAGCATTTTTGAATTTTGTATCACAAACACAAAATCTAGACTCTCTTTACTCTCTAAGTGCCTGAATACATGGTATACATTATTTGACTCTGTAAAAATATGAAATCTTAAATAATACCTGCAAGCTATATCAGTATCAAGACTAAAACAAACATAAAAAATCAGAGCTTAATAACAAAATTATAATTTAATCTATAAAATAATCTTGAAATTTTAAATTAAAGATAAAATTAACACTATGCATTTATGTATATGAACACAAGAATATGACATAATTAGGGATAAAGTCTTCTAAAAAGAGTGCCTAGAACTTGTGTTATGGCCACTAAAGATCTTCACTCACATGTAGAGAAAATTACATTAAATTAGATAAATGTTGTAGAACAACCCCAAAATATATTTAGTATAAGTAGTTAGAGACTGAAAATTCCTTTCTTAGACATCATATCAGGTGAATTGGTATTTCCCTAAATTCTTACCTGGTATAAAGAAAATCCAGAGAGGCTGAAGTTTTCTTATAATCGTATCATATTTTTTTAAAAATAGTATCAGTAAAACTAGCTTAAATGGCAAGATGAAGACTTAAACCAGAATTTCTAAATTGGGGGGCTTGCAGGTGAAAAATCATAAAATAAGGATTATATATAAAAACTAGGGGGATGATTGGGTAGGAACAAGTGGGCACATAAAGAAATCAAGGTCAAAAACGGGGCTAAATTGAGAAACACTGGTTTATGTTGTCCCAAAGGGATGGGCATCACTATACCTCTTCTAAGTTTAATGTCTTCTTTTACCAACATTTCAAACATACAGAAGTTACACTATAGCAAGACACTTATAAAATTATGCCCAAATAATTGTTTCATATTTATCTATTTGATCTATAATAATAATCCTCAGACCAACAAGCCAATTCTCAGTTGAAAGTCATGGATTTTTAAGGATCAGACTTATAAATTGCCTCTATCAACTACCTCCTCCTATTACTCGTCCCACACCTTGTAAAGGTCCAATATAAACTAAAGCTTGAAATCGAGCACCCCAGTGCAACAAAATAGCCTTTTATTTTTCTTCACAATAACAAATCCGTGGAGAGAAACTGCTCTCACTTTCTAACAGGTCTGAGACACTGAAATGTGACTGCCTCTCTTCAGTAATTTTCCATCAAATGTGCAAGATATATCTTGAGAGTGAAACACATTTCTCATTTACCTCATCAACAAATTTGAAAATATTCTTTCTAAAGAATGGAGTACTCAGGGTTGATCTGTGGCCTGAGCATTTTAGTTTTCCATATATCTCACCATTGCAACGGCCAATACATAAAATACAAAATCACTTATTAGCTAATAGAATTTGATAAAAATTTTAATATGCTAACTATAACAGAAAGTGATAGGCTCACTTACTATTACTGTCATGCTGCTTGAGTTTTATTAAATCCATCATATTTTCTTTTGTTTTAATTTGAAAAACCATGACTTACAACACTTCATCATAAGAATGCATTACTCTAACATCATACCTCCACCAAAATGTCAAGTTCATTTTACATTACTACAGGATTCAATTTCAATAACCCCCTTTTATCTCCTACCCTTGTTAAGCTCAGTTATGTAAACCAGTTCTCAAGTTCTATTGTACTTGACCATTTTTTATTCCAATAAAATGTTGTAATATATCCCACAGATAAGTACCATGATAAACAAACATGTTTGTAGTTTGGTTCAGTTATAAAAAAGAACACTCCCCTTCACCAGTGCAACCTTCCTACCACCAATGCTTCCCATATCCTTCCTACTTCAACCCCTTCCAGACAAGAATCCTATTTCTCTCACTCACTATCATTGTCATGATCATTGTTAGTATAGTTATTTCTCTAATAGCACTCACTACTCTTTGTGCCAAACTTCATATATTGAGTCAATCCTTCTAGCCCTCATTTCTATGGTCTCTGGATATTATTACAATAATGTATTTTATTTTTCTTAAATTGCCCAAATGAGTGAAACTATTCTGTGTCTATCTCTCTCCCTCTGACTTATTTCACTCAGCATAATAGTTTTCATGTCCATCAATGTATAGAAAAATTTCATGACTTACTTTTTTAAGGCTGCATAGTATTTCATTGTGTAAATGTACCACTGTTTCTTTAGCCACTCATCTGTTTGGGGGCATCTGAGTTGTTTCCAGATTCTGACTAATCCTTACCTAGTCAAGTCTTCTTTGTTTTATTTCCAGATCTTGGGTGTTGTTAATAGTGCTGCAATGAAAACAAGAGCACATATGTCTTCAAAATAGTATTTTAGGGCTTTTGAGGCATATACCAATAGATATAATTGTGGTTCATATATAAACTCTGTTGTTATATATTTTAGTAAATGTTCATATTGTTTTCCAAAAAGATCAAGCCATTCAACATTAGCATTGCTGAGTTAGGGTTCCTTTTACTTCTATCCACACCAGCACTAGTTGTCCTGGCTTTTACTGATGTGTGTAAGTCTCTCTGGTATATGTTAATACATCATTGTTATTATTTGAATTGCTTTGATGATAAATATGGAAAAAAATACTTCATATATATATTGGAAATCTGTATAGCTTCTTTAAAGAAGTGTATTTCTTTATTTTTCCATTTTTGGTAGGGTTAGTTATTTTACAAGTTAGTTGTTTAATATAGTAACCCGTTACAAGATAATTGGTAGGCAAACATTTTCTCTACTAAATGTAAGGGCTCCACATGGTGTACCCCATCTCCAGGGAAATGAATCTGAAGCAGGGTTTGTGGTAGGAAATAATCTAAACCAGGCTGAGAGGGTGAATCATGCGTGGCTGGGTAGTTTTCTGCCTCATTGAGTGAAAGAGTGAGAGCTGTCTGCCAAAACTTCAGTTTTTATTGAGTACAGATACCACCCCAAGATGGAGAAGTAAGGAGGACAAGCAGCCTGTTTTGAGCTAGTCCTGCCTAGGCTTAACATGCAAAACAAGATTGTCAGTAGGAAAATCTCTGTGTGGGTGAAACCAAATTGTAAACAAACAGATACAAAGAAACCAGAAATCATCTTTGCTTTGGGTGAAACCAAGTTGTAAATTGTGAACCAACAACAATTCAACATTTTTTTGTGATATAGAAGCTTTCTTATTTGATTTAGACGTATTTGTGTATCTTTACTAACATTTCTTTGGTCAATGACAATGAGTCATTGAAGATGTATCTATACTCAGTGCCGTTAAAGGTTCTGACTAAAAATAATTTATGAATTCATGTCTGATATTGAGGTCTTTAATCCATTTTGAAATGACATATTTTGTTTTTAACCCATAAGTGTTCACAGTTTATTTAGCTACATGCTCAGTGTTCACTACTGGCAACCACCTTACTTAGCGATCCAGCTCCTAAAATGACATTTTATCATGGTGTGAAGTATGGATGTGAGTTTGTTCTTTGTTTTTTTAACCTATGATTGAACCAGTTTTGTGAATACCATCTGTTAAAATACTTTCCTTGCTACACTTCTTACTCTTTGCTCTTTTATTCTTAATGAGTACTCATCTAATGTCTGATAATATAGTATAAAATCATGAACTTGCATACAGTTGACTTTAGTTTGATACTTGGCAACCCATATGGTTCCCTCAGGGCACCGTCAGGAGTAATTCTTGAGTGTAGAGGCAGGAGTAACCCCTGTTCATCATTGAATATGGTCTTATCAAACTGGACAACATTACTATGCAAAGAAGAAAAGGCTAAATAAAATAGTATTTATAAGAATAAATATCTTGAAAATGTTTTGTTCAACAATTTTAAGTAAGAATTATTTTTGGGGGCCGGGTAGGTGGCGCTGGAGGTAAGGTGTCTGCCTTGCAAGCGCTAGCCAAGGAAGGACCACGGCTCGATCCCCCGGCGTCCCATATGGTCCCCCCAAGCCAGGGGCGATTTCTGAGCACATAGCCAGGAGTAACCCCTGAGCATCAAACGGGTGTGGCCCAAAAACCAAAAAAAAAAAAAAAAAAGAAAAAAAAAAGAATTATTTTTGACAGAAGCAAAAAGAGTCAGAAGGAAGCACAGGTACTAGGGCTTCTGTGTTTGGCCAAAAAAAAACAAGAGGATTTATAAATGAGTCAATGATATGGTTCAAAGTACAATAGTGCATCCTTTTGTTTGGGAGCATTGGATTTGACCTTTGGCCCAAATTGCACACAATGCATCTCTAGGAGAGGTTTGACCTCCCACCTCCAAAAATTTATAATCAAGTATGACTCTGTTAGCAAATTATAGTTTAGAAGTAATGTCCTTTGCATTATCTGCATAAGGCAATGCCTTTGAACTTTAAGAGAATACTGTGAATCTGCATGTCACAAGATATTTCTATTTGTCTCTGAATTCCAAAGAATATAAAGAATTATTGCAAATATAACAGATGCTATTATAATTCTTAATATTTAGAAATACTATAAAATATTTTTAAATTATGAAGGTGACTCATCCCTTCCTTTTGGGTATTACGAAGTTCAGAGCTTTAAAATGTTTTTTAAGCCATATCATCATTTGTCCTTTTTTCCTCTGAGCAAGTTAAAAGGGTATAAATACAACAAAAGTATTATTTATTTACTTGACTTTATAGTTTAGAGATTAATCTTTGTTTTGAGAATATAGGATATACTTTCAAGATATAGTGATCTTACTGTACAATATTAAGATTTGTTTGGTGCTCAGGGATCCTTGTTTAAAATTGTTTATATGGATATATCCACAGTGTCAACACCTAGAAATGGCCAATAAATGTGTCCCATATGATTCCCTATATTTTCATATTTTCTATATGTTTCTATAAAACGTTCAGACTTCCAGATCTTCTTTATATAATATAATCTGCATGATTTAGGTCTTAAATTATAGATTTTCCTTTAACAATTTATTTTAGTTATCAATAGATTTCATCCCGTGTTAATTTTTATTTTATCACTTTTTTGCTTTAACATCTATAATTGATTTAATATGATAATAATTTTATTAATAATACAACTGTTTACTTATTAATAAACTTGCTAATCTTTGAATTCTGCTCTGATTTAATTGTCACCTTATTACTGACATAAAATACTCTCTGGTCTATAATAAATACCAATTATTACAGGAAAAAAATCCTGATGCCCTTTATAAATTTTGTGGAAAAGCCAAACCCTTTCCAAAGCTTTCATCCTCTATAGAAATTTTTATAAAGACATATTGAAGTTGATGTCTCCGATTTATTTTATTTTATTTTTCTCTTTCTTTATGCACTCCGGCATGGTTTGATTTCAGGACCGAGACTATTGTGTGGGTGCTTGTCTTTATTGCTGCAGTGCTCACTGGATATTTTATTTGATATTTCCTTCTGTATTGCTGTGTTTCAATTACCTTTTTCCTGTCCTCTCTCAAACTGAGGTCAAAAGCCTCTAGAAGGACTCCACCCATTTTCAGCTTATTTGATTTTTTTACCCCATTCTATTGCTTTTCTTTCCTTCAAACAAACCACATAACTCGAACTATCTAGCTCCGCCTCTCAAATAGAAGGGGAAACAAGGGAGGGTACCAAAACCAAACAGATATATGATCACTAGTAGTAAACTGGACACAGAGGGGACCATGTACTCTAGCAGCCCGGGGGGTGATGGTGGGGGATATGGGTTGCAGGATGGGAATGGGGCTGGAGGGAGGACAAATTTGGTGATAGGAATTCCCCTGATTCAATGTTAATATGTACCTAAAATACTACTGTGAAAGATATGTAAGCCAATATGGTCAAAATAAAAATTAAAAAAAAGACATGTTTCCACCTTATGTTTTGTAAACTGTATTGGCTTCAAAGCTCACAAATCTAATAAGATATGCCATTTTTGGTTCAATTCACCTTCTGTTCTAAGAGAAAATAAAAAAAGAATCATATATCCAGAAAGATAATAACAAAAATAGGAGCTGAAGCATATATAGTATCATAAAACTAAAGTCTGAAAAAAGTGCAGACATTGAATCTATGTTTTAGAAAAACTAAGATTTTTATAATCATTAAAAAAATGTATGATATTTTTGCTAGGTGGTAAAATTAAACAGTGTCATCATGTTCTTCTTAATGATGCAGCTTGATACAAATCTGTGTGGTGTCTATCTTTCCTAAGTTAAAAAACAAGAAAGCAAGAAAGATAAGATATAAAGAGAGGATAATTTTCATTTTGAAGGGTATGTTTTACTTTCAAAGTTTATTTCCCAATGTAGAAAAATGTTTTATTGATGATGTATCAATATGACTAAACATACTCCAATGGGTATTTCTGAACTGTTTTCATCTGTTAGAATCCTCTTATATGCACCTAGCATAAATCCTGTAAACATTTCATAAGAATACACAGAAACCTATAAAAGATCCCAATTTTCTGTGATCTTATTTGTCTAGCTTTCATAACCCAGTTAGCTCCATAGCTTGCACTGTTGAATGCTATTATGCTATATTTGACTTGTTTTTCCATAAAAAAAATAGACTCTTGGTTTCTAACACATTAGAGGAGAGAAACCAAGCTTATATGCTCTATTAGGAATTGAAAGAACATCATAGGGCGGGAGAAACAGTGCAGGGCTTATGGTGATGCCTTGCATGGAACAATTTCATTTACACTCAGGGTAACATATAACTGACCATCTCCAGCAGATAGCTCTGGAAGGTCTTAATATGCTTGGGATGGTCCAAGTAATCACAAACACTGTGGAAGTCAAGCAGCACCATATCCTCTGGGTTCTACATTGAACCACTAGTCCAGTTGATGGAAATCACCAAAAGAGGTCCCACATCCAAAGATCATTGAAACTATAAGTTTTACAGTAGGTTTGGGGTTTCTGATAAATTGTTTTGATTATTTACTTCTTGGACCATTAATAGATTCTTTATTGGAACATTTCTCAGTTAACCTAAGAATTTTCTTTCTGATATTATACTTTGTTTTATTTCACCTGCCACATTACAATCCCTTTGAGAATTAGAACCATTTTTTACTATATTTCATTTAAACACCTTGATTACATACATGATTGTGTTTAGGTTTCAGTCATGTAAAGAACACCACCATCACCAGTGCAACATTCCCATCGCCAATGTCCCAAGTCTCCCTTCTCCCACCCAACCCCCGCCTGTACTCTAGACAGGCTTTCTATCTCCCTCATACATTCTCATTATTAGGATAGTTCATAATGTAGTTATTTCTCTAACTAAACTCATCCCTGTTTGTGGTGAGCTTCATGAGGTGAGCTGTAACTTCCAGCCCTTCTCTCTTTTGTGTCTGAAAATTATTATTGCAAGAATGTCTTTCATTTTTCTTAAAACCCATAGATGAGTGAGACCATTCTACATTTCTCTCTCTCTCTCTCTCTCTCTCTCTCTCTCTCTCTCTCTCTCTCTCTCTTTGACTTATTTCACTAAAGTTCTGTCAGTGCCTTGTATATTTTGGAGATTAGCCCCTTATCTTGTGGGTATTGGGTGAATCTCCAAATTTAGCTAATCTCCAAATTTGGCTAATCTTCAAAATATACAAAGCACTGACAGAACTTTACAAGAAAAAAACACCTAATCCCATCAAAAAATGCAGAGAAGAAATGGACAGACACTTTGACAAAGAAGAAATACAAATGGCCAAAAGACACATAAAAAATGCTCCACATCACTAATCAGGGAAATGCAAATCAAAACAACTATAAGGCACCACCTCACACCACAGAGAATGGCACACATCACAAAGAATGAGAATAAACAGTATTGGCGGGGATGTGGAGAGAAAGGAACTCTTATCCACTGCTGGTGGGAATGCCGTCTAGTTCAACCTTTATGGAAAGCGATATGGAGATTCCTCCAAAAGTTGGAAACCATTTTTAACTCAGCTTAGAAGCCCTTGCAAAACCTAGCACCTAGAACTTTTAAAAGTATTGTAAACTAGCACCAGAAATATATTACAAAGTTTAAGGTTCTTGTCTTGCTTGTGGTCATTCTTGGTTTGATCCTGAATAGAAACACATATGCT
>NC_064849.1:158295837-158329834 GCF_024139225.1 Suncus etruscus | reverse complement strand
TTTTTTTCATAGTTTCAGAAAAAGAGATCAACAGCGATAGTACAGCAGTAGAGTGTTTTCCTTGCACACAGCTGACTCAGGATGGACCTCAGTTCGATCCTCGGCATCCCATATGGCCCCCCAAGCAGGAGTGATTTCTGAGAGCATAGCCAGGAATAACCCTTGAGCATCACCAGATGTGGCCAAATACCAAAAAAATAAAAAGAAGAAGCTCAATGAAATCAGTAAAATATGAAAATAAAATATATTTGCAAGTAAAACAATAATCCTAATTTATAATATTAGGGATTAATAATATTAGTTTACAGTTTAAAGCTTTCCATAAAATCATATTCTTATTTTTTTCTGTTGATTCCACTTTCCTTTATTTTGGTTACAGGTCAAAATTTTCTATGTGGCATCAATGTTGAACTCAAAAGGAATGGATCTACAATCTGTTGAATCTCCACCCTCAGAAAAGAAAGCTCCTTTTACTCAAGGTTTGTATTAATACCTGGGAGAAAATGGGTTGATGTTTCTTGGGTTTAGTATGTGTTTTTGAAGTTGTCATTATTTCCAGAGACATTTGGTGCTTGCTTGACCTAGCTGGGTTAGTTGGGATGGACTCATTGTTAGAAACATATCCAAGTGGTGAAAGCAGCAGTTCCAAGGTGAAAAAGATTTAGTTACCAGAAGATAAAAACAATATTTACCCACTGATAAGTCATATTTAACTGAGATTTAAAAATCTTCAGGTCCCTTCAGGATATTTTATGATCAAGATAATCATAATAGATATTGCTATTCCATTTTTTCTTTATCAAAAAGATGATAAAGATTAATCAAAGGGACCCTATCATTTATTATCTTCATTAAAAAAGACAAATAATAGTATATTTTAATTATTTCTGATGAATTCTAAATTTGTTTCTAGTGATCAGTTAAAGTGTGTTATTTAATTATAAATATAGCAAAATTGTTAATGTAAGTTTGATGTATAGGTATTACTGAATATAAAAATAGGCATGAATGAAATAGTAGGCATTTGAAAAGGTGTTATCAGGAAATTATATATCAAAATAATAACGAACAATTATCTCATACCAGTGATAATGGCATATATCAGAAAGGTCAGAAACAACCCATGTTTGTGGGGAAGTTATGAATTAGAACCCTCATTTACTGTTGGTGGGAATGTCATCTGATTCAACCTCTATGTGAAACAGTATGATGATTTCTTTATAAATTATAGAACTTTCATATGAACCAGGAATACATTTCATGACATCTGTTCCCCCAAACACAAAAATATTCATTTAAAATTATATCTGAACACCTGTGTTCATTGATTCACTTAGCACAACCCAAATGTCCAATTACATGATAATGCATTCAGAAGTTATGGTACATATACATAATAAAATACTAGGCAACAGTATGAAAACAATGAAATGTTACTACTTGCTACAATCTAGATAAAATTGGAGGGTATCATGTTAAGCAAAGTAAGTCAAAGGGCAAAGAATAAACACTGGATGATTTTACTCATTTGTGAAATATATTGACAGAAAGAATAGACAGTACTGGGCAAAGATTAAGCCCTGGGCATTGGAATATGGACAAAATTACCAAACAGTAGCAAAAATTCAAACTTGTAGAAATATCAGGACAATGCTGTAAGATTATGGGCACTTTAGTGGTGGTGTGTAGTAATTTTGCATATTAATACCATAAATTTTAACACCATTATAACTACTACCTAAACTACAATTAATAAAGTAATTCAAATTAAATGAAAAGTAAAACCCCACAATGCCTAATGATATATGAACTAAACTCTTCCTTCAGGATGATTTTTAACTATTCCTTAGGCATAAATTACTCCTGCAGAAACTTCTAGAAATTCTTCAAGTGCTCTCCATTTTTCTGGTGGGAGGGGCACACCAGGTGGCGTTCAGGGGTTACTCCTGGCTCTGTACTTAGAAATTTCTCCTGGCAGGCCCAGGGAAACATATGATATGCTGGGGATTGAACCAGGGTTCTACCCAGGTCAGCTGCATGTAAGGCAAATGTCCTACTGCTGTGCTCTCACTCTGAACCCAAGTGTTCTCTTCTTTCATTAATCAATATGTTCTTATTTGTGATATCTTTTCTTCCTATAATATTGGTCTTTGTTTGCTATATACATTAGGGGTTGTAAGAAAATCTACATAAGCCTCAGTCTTTATATTTGCATAACTTCTTTCATATTTTCTATAGTATGAAATACAACAATAGCATTTAAACTAGGAAGGATAAAATACAGTCACTTCTCTAGAATACAGGCAGAGTTGTTATCTTTAAATTATATCTGCAGGGAGGCCAGAGAGATAGCATGGAGGTAAGGCATTTGCCTTGCATGCAGAAGCATGGTGGTTCGAATCCCAGCATCCCATATGGTCCCCTGAGCCTGTCAGGAGCAATTTCTGAGCATAGAGCCAGAAGTAACCCTTGAGTGCTGCCAACTGTGACCCAAAAACCAAAAAGAAAAAACCAAGAAAACAAAAAATTATATCTGCAGAAGGCAAGGCATTAAAATAATATGGACCTGATGAATGATGATAGCAAAGCATTAATCTTAAAATATGCTTATTGAATAAATTTCTAAATTTATATTATAAACATATAATGTATGTAGTAAATATGGTGTAATACATTGTTATATTACATGCATATAATGTAATGCATATGCATACATATAATGTAATGTAATACAGATATACATGCATATAATGTAATACAAATAATGTAATAATTAACATGGAAGAAGCATATATAATAGAAAACAAATTCACTTATAAAGAAAATCTAGAGACTGGAGAATGGGCATGTTGTTGGCCTTACATGTGGTCAACCTTGGTTAACATCACAGAAGTCATGAGCACTTCCTGGAGATACCCAGGACATAGAGCCAGAAATTAGTTCTAAAGCTTATACATGTATTTGGCACAATGCCTCCACCCCCAAAGAAAGATAAACCAACCCTTTCCTGATTCATGAGTATAATATTTTTATATTTTATTTAAATACCTTGATTACATACATGATTGTGTTTGGGTTTCAGTCATGTAAAGAATACCACCCATCACCAGTGCAACGTTCCCATCACCAATGTCCCAAATCTCCCTCCTCCCCACCCGACCCCCGCCTGTACTCTAGATAGGCTTTCCATTTCCCTCATACATTCTCATTATTAGTACAGTTCAAAATGTAGTTATTTCTCTAACTAAACTCATCACTCTTTGTGATGAGCTTCCTGAGGTGAGCTGGAACTTCCAGCTCTTTTCTGTTTTGTGTCTGAAAATTATTATTGCAAGAATGTCTTTTATTTTTCTTAAAACCCATAAATGAGTGAGACCATTCTGTGTTTTTCTCTCTCTCTCTGACTTATTTCACTCAGCTTAATAGATTCCGTGTACATCCATGTATAAAAAAATTTCATGACTTCATCTCTCCTGACAGCTGCATAATATTCCATTGTGTATATGTACCAGTTTCTTTAGCCATTGGTCTGTTGAAGGGCATCTTGGTTGTTTCCAGAATCTTGCTATGGTAAATAGTGCTGCAATGAATATAGGTGTAAGGAAGGGTTTTTTTGTATTGTATTTTTGTGTTCCTAGTGTATATTCCTAGGAGTGGTATAGCTGAATTGTATGGGAGCTCGATTTCCAGTTTTTGGAGGAATCTCCATATCACTTTCCATAAAGGTTGAACTAGACGGCATTCCCACCAGCAGTGGATAAGAGTTCCTTTCTCTCCACATCACCGCCAACACTGTTTAATCTCATTCTTTGTGATGTGTGCCATTTTCTGTGGTTTAAGGTGGTACCTCATAGTTGTTTTGATTTGCATCTCCCTGATGATTAGTGATGTGGTGCATTTTTTCATGTGTCTTTTGGCCATTTGTATTTCTTCTTTGTCAAAGTGTCTGTCCATTTCTTTTCCCCATTTTTTGATGGGATTAGATTAATGATCAGAGGTTTTAGCATAAAATAAAGGTCTGTTTGCATGTTCTGGAAGAGAAAAATATATTAATTAGAACCATAGTGTTGAAAGTCAGCCCCTGAAGAGGTTGACTGATGGAGGGATGGAGGATGAGGCATTTCTCCTCCAGCTCCGACCACGCATCTGTTACCCTGTTCAGCTGGCGGTTCTGAGGTGAATGTGGTGGGAAGAAAGCCAACAGGCAGTCAGGCTTCTGAAGAAAACAGCTCTTTATTCAGTGAAGAGGCTGAAGGCAAAAGGCCTAAGAATAGGCCTCAGGAAAAAGCCCTTCACCTTCCACAGACCCTTGCTTTTATGCCCCAGAATCAGGTCCACCCAATGGTGGGATCAGATACCACCCAATGGTGGGAGCAGAATCAAGTACCACCTTAGGGTGGGAGCAGAATGCCAGGTCACACCCTAGGGTAGGGCACAATCACCGATCAGGGTAGGGTCAGTAACAATAATTCCATAAAAATGTTTATATACACAACACCATAGCATTTCAGTTGAATCTATGCACACCTGTGTGAACATGTCTTTGTACATCTTTATATGTGCTGTTAAATAAATCTACATATTTAACACATTTAATATTTAATTTGCACCTATGCAAAAGAGGAACAATGCCACAATGTATTGTTGGTGTCTCTGGGGAGCCAAGGGAACAAGTCCAACACTCCCCTTAACTTGGTTCTAACATGAATTCTAAAACGAAAGACTCTTCTACCATAATTCCTTGTTGAATGGATCACAAAGAAAGAAAAACAAGCAAACAAACAATAAACAGTGGGCGCAATTGTCACAGTATAAGGGGATATTCAATAAGAGTTAAAGTGTTTAAGGGAATACATCTAGGATATTCAAAGGAGATATGCATGTCCCTTTTATGTCATTAGAAATGACAGGAGGAGGGTGCTGAATCCTGGTTGCCACTTTGGTCTGTGATTTGGCCTTCTGAAGTCTGCAAAATGACTCCCAGTAGTTCCATATCAGGAAATGCCTTTCAGTGGGAATTAATCAGAAACCTAGTATGGTAGCAAACACAGTTACACAGTGAAGGAAGGTGAAGGACATGAGGCTGCTGAGAGTAGATAAGTAGAAACAGAGTACTTGTTTCTTCTCAACCTGAGGGTCTATGTTTTTACTTTGGTAGCTGGTTGGCAGTTAGAGTGGGTGGGATAATAATGTGCTTCATGGAGATCCAAGAATTGAGGGTAAAAATGGTTAAATGTGGCGGTGGGAGTGAGGGAGTAAAGGACTAAAAATGAGTTTCTGGATGGTGAGCTAAGGCATGAAGCAAAGAATACAACATAGACGTTCTGTATATGACAAACAGATTAAGTCCAATGATACCCAAATAATTGTCTATACATTCTGTTAGGGGGCACTAGCCCCTGCAGTTTCAGAATGGACGGGGGTAGGAAGGAAAATTGCCTGTGACTTCCCGAAGCCAGCACCTCTTGTGCTGCCATTCCCCAGGCTGGCAGAAACAGATCCCAGGAAGGAAAGAGATCTTTCAAGAGCTGGAAGCCGGAGCCGGGTGGGAAATGGAGAGAGCCTGGGGTCCCATTTAAACTCTTCGGGATCCACTTCACTGGCCCCCTGGGCATGTGGCCCAGGGGTAGCCCTGGAGTACCAGAGGAAGCAGAACAGGTATTTTTATAATAGAATGAATAACCTGAAAGCCAATAATTTTATATAGTCATAAACACAAAAAGATAAAAAATAAAATTAGTATAAGGTAAAAATATACTTCATCACTTTCAAGAAAATAATTTATTAATATGTGATATAGATTAGTGATAAATAGTATCTCAAATCTATAAAGAAATCATAATGTGCCTAGTTCTCTCAATGTACAATTTAATAAATGACAATTTTCTCACTTTAAGCTCAAAATTCCATGTTTTGATATAACTATTTTTTAAGTGGAGAAGCATAGATGTGACCTAAAATAAATATAAACTAATCATTTATATTAGTATTGCTTCTGTATATACATTTTTCTTTTTGACAACTGGGTGGTTACATGAACTCAAAGAGAAATCTGGGTTCAAAGCAAAAATTTGAAAAGAACTTGCTGTTTAGTATTGAAATCAATAGAAATCAAGCAATCAATATAAAATCAATATTAAATCAATATATCTATTGATCTTAGGCTAGAAAATAGAATTTTCTAAAGTTCATAGGTTAATATTAAGTTAAATGCAATACAGTAATTTTTATAAAGATGATGTTTCATTGTGAAGTACCCTAAATTTATGGTATAATTTCACTCAAAATTCTGGAATATTTTCACAAACACCTTCTTATAATTTTATCAATCAAAGTAAAGATGCAAAAGTTAATGGCAATATGAACCTCAAGATTATAATTCAAAAAGTCAAATTGCCTTTCATTGTCATAAAAAATTATTCCGGGCCCGGAGAGATAGCACAGCGGCATTTGCCTTGCAAGCAGCCCATCCAGGACCAAAAGTGGTGGGTTCGAATATCGGTGTCCCTTATGGTCCCCCGTGCCTGCCAGGAGCTATTTCGGAGCAGACAGCCAGGAGTAACACCTGAGCACCTTCGGGTGTGGCCCCCCCCAAAAAATTATTCCCAATGGTAACATTATTTAGCTTACTGCTCAAATATTCCATTCTAAGCAATTAAGGCACTATAAATTTTTTTCTTTCTGAAGAAGTGCATATAATGTCTTTGGTGAAAGATTAAGAAAATCAGTAAATTAAAGCTGTTACATATATAAATGTAAATAAAATATGAATTCCTTGAGAAAAAAATGGTAAAGAACTGATCTACTTATTTTCTTGTGACAGAAGAAAAATATTTTCTAAGATTTGCAATTACATGGATTTTAGAATTTGCATATCCCAAAGACATTAATTGTACAATTTTTAATTTTTGTTCTGAATAATTGAACAAATATTATTTCAGAGCAAAAACTGGAAACAAGCAGGTATTTGTGTCTATGCTTTTCTTCCAGGTAGTTGCTTCCAGAAACAAAAGAGAAATTAGCAGGTAAAAATACTCTATAGGAGTTGAAGCTATTACTAAAAAAAAAAAAAAAAAAAAGTAATATTAGATAAACTGAAAAAATTATGTGAAAACACCAAATCCTCCTTCTAGGAATATTTAAATAAGCATCATGCACTTACATTTGATATTTAGAAAAAATAGTATTTGCAATCATTGATAATTTTCTTTATTGTGATTGTATCATCATTTATCATTCCTAATTTTATCTTTGTTTTTAATGTACATAAAAATAATTTTTAATTTTTTAATATCTTTTTTTTTTGGCTTTTGGGCCACACCCGGCGGTGCTCAGAGGTTACTTCTGGCTATCTGTGCAGAAATAGCTCCTGGCAGGCATGGGGGATCATATGGGACACCAGGATTCGAACCAACCACCTAGCGTCCTGGATTGGCTCCTTGCAAGGCAAACACAACTGTGCTCTCTCTCCGGCCCCAATTTTTTAATATATTTATTTAAACACAGTGATTACAAATATGATTGTAGTTGGGTTTCAGTCATGTAAAGAACACCCCCCTTCATCAGTGCAACATTCCCACCATCAATGTCCCAAAGCTCCCTCCTCCCCACCCCACCCCAACCTGTAGTCTAGACAGGCTTTCTACTTTCCTCATTCATTCACATGATTAAGATAGTTCTTAAAGTAGTTATTTCTATAACAGTACTCATCACTCTTTGTGGTGAGCTTCATGTCGTGAGCTGCACCTTTCAGCCCTCCTCTCTTTTGTCTCTGAAAATTATTGCAAAAATGCCTTTCATTTTTCTTAAAATCCATAGATGACTGAGACTATTCTGCATCTATCTCTCTCACACTGACTAATTTCACTCAGCATAATAGATTCCTTGTACATCCATGTATAGGAAAATTTCATGACTTCATCTCTCCTGATAGCTGCATAATATTCCATTGTGTATATGTACCACAGTTTCTTTCGCCATTCATAGTTGAAAGGCATCTTGGTTGTTTCCATAATCTGGCTATGGTAAAGTTGCACTGAAATGAATATAGGTGTGAGGAAGAGATTTTTGTATTGTGTTTTAGTGTTTTTAGGGATATCCTTAGGAGTGGTGTAGCTGGATCATATGAGAACTCAATTTCCAGTTTTTGGAGGAATCTTCATATCGCTTTCCATAAAGGTTGGACTAGACGGCATTCCCACCAGCAGTGAAAAAGAGTTTTCTTTCCACACACCCACCAGCACTGCTTGTTCTTATTTTTTGTGATGTGCGCCAATCTCTCTAGCATGAGATGGTACCTCATAGTTGTTTTAATTTGTATCTCCCTGATGATTAGTGATGTGGAGCATTTTTTCATGTGCCTTTTGGCCATTTGTATTACTTTTTACAAAGTAATTTAAAATACATTTACATCAGTAGAGTATGTATGCACTATAATATATGTATTATATGTACATATACATATATGTACTACATATATGTGATAAAATAAAGATCAGTAATATCAAAATTTTTAAGAGCTAGTCTCTAAAGCAGAGGTACATATTTTCATCCACATTGAAGAGAAAGCTACAAACTCGTGAATTCACCTCATAGTCTTGGTGTGGGGGAAGTGAGATCCAAGGCACATTTCTGGCCTTATTAAGTCTGAGAAATGGTTTGCAGCAGTAAGGGATCACATAGTGTCTTCAAACTGGGTGGGGTCTTTCTGGAGCTGAATCTGATAGCATGCAACAGTCCACATTGAATCGGGCAGCCTTAAATTACTTTTTATAGTGGTTTTCTTAGGGTAAGTTACTATGCCGAAAGAAGAGCTCTAAATTAGAAGGACGGAAGTTTTTCATATGTTCATTTTTAAAATTTTCTTTCTGTTTAGAATTCTCTGTGAAGTATATTTCTGAACAAAAAATTGTCCACTTTGTACTTTCTAAAATCCTGCTCTTTAATTTTGATTGTTAAGAACAGGATTCATGCTAAGGGATACTCAGGTCTGCAAGTGCTAAAGCGTATGTGACAGAAGATAAGAGACTGAATTTGGAGGTGAATTCCATAGGATTTACATTGGATTGTTTTGGCCTGGGAATTCTGAAGACGTTTCTATGAACTATACAGAATATTTTTTCCCATTTGAAGCTTTGTTTAAACACTTATTTCAAAACTGGTTCATAATATTTATTTCAGGTATTCAATATTCTAACACTAATCCTACCACTAGCGTGACCTTCCTTTCACCATTGTCCCCAGTTAACCTCCCCCTTCAGCCTATCCGCATAGCAGGCACAAAATAATATACTTTATATTGCTTGCTACAATATATATCTCTAATGGTGTTCTAAAGTTTTTTGATGATTTGCTGAGCTGTTAGGGTTAGCAGAGATTTCCATTGTTTTCAGTAATTGAGCTTAGTGGGCTTCTGTTGTTTTAGTATAAATTAAAGAGTCCTAGATTTGGAGTGGGGATGGTGAGGCCTTTCTGGGCTCCACACAGCTCCTGCAGTCCCTATGGTCTGGCTGGTCCGAAGTTTGCAGGGTGAGGGCGGAAAGATTCACAAAGCAGTCAGATGAAGTTCCAGGAGTCAGCCAGCTTCATTGCACAGTCCCATCCACCATGTACACCTCCTCACATGGCCTCTACACCAAGCCTTTTCCTAGCAGCTACTTCTCTACTCCTTCTGGCTCTCTCAGCCCCTGTTTCCCTTTCAGCTGCTTTTACCAGGCTTCCTAACTGGCTTCCAGGCTGACTAACTCCCTTTGCTAATGCTACTGCTGCTGCTTCTTTGATGATGCTCAATTGCTAATGCTAAATCTGATGCCTAATCTCTGATGATGATGCCTCTCCTACACTTATCTCTCCAACTCTCCTTATACCCCCTCTCTCCCCCATGTGATCCTCTATCTACCCATTCTGGGTGTGGGCAGTTCTGATCATTTAGGTGGCATAAATAAGAAGTTGAGGGAGGGGATACCCACAGATTTCTACAGAATTTTCCCATCTAATATTTTTGTTCCTGCTGGACTCTAGAGATGTTTCACAATGTGTCACTAGGATAATTAGGCACCACGGCATTCTGAGCCTTCCAGGTCCAGAGTAGAAGCATCTTCTCTATCTTCTCTCTAAAATTGATGTTGACTGTCTGTTGAAATTCCAGGAAAAGCAAATGTGATATATGGATTGCTGGGACATCCAGCAGAGTAGGAACTAGGTCTGTCCTATCAGGAAAAGGATCCAGTAATGATGGCAAAGATTAGAAGGAGGTTTTATAGTGCTCAGTTTTATACTCCCTTGGAAAACTCTCTCTTCTTCTTTAATTTTTTCATTTATTTTTATTTTTATTGTGGTCAAAGTGAATTACAGTTGTTTCACAAAAATATTAAAGGCACATGGTGACAATAAATGAGGGGCATTCCTCCACCCCTAAGTGCTGTCCTTCCTCCACCCCTGTTCCCAGAATGAATCCTATATTTCCCTCCTTATCCCCATAATGCTAGTGTAACTGTTCCCCACTTATACAGCTTGTTGTAAATTGGGTATCGATTCTGTTGTTATTGACTTTGGGTTTGGTGTTCAAGTCTGGTAATTTTTTGTTTCCACTAAATATTCATTCAACTGACTGTTCTTGGTACTATCTATTTTTTCCCTCAAATAGTGAGGCTGAACAAGATGATTCCAGAACTGTGGTTCTGTTGGAGATGTATAGAAAGATATAAGAGAATAAAACAAAAAAAACACAAACAAAAACAAGAGCCAAAGGGGAAAAAAAAGAGGAACTAGGAGGGGTCATCTAGGTGTTATAACCTTCTCTTTAGAAGAATAAAGGGAAAAAAGAAAAAAAGGGTAACCTACATAAAAAAAACTAAAAAACAAACAAAACAAAAGAAAGAATGGGGTAGTAGTAACAAAAGTACAAAAAGAACAACAACAAAAAAAACAAAAAAACAAAAAAAGAAAGAAAGAAAAAAGAAAGAAAGAAAGAAGAAAGAAAGAAAGAAAGAAAGAAAGAAAGAAAGAAAGAAAGAAAGAAAGAAAGAAAGAAAGAAAGAAAGAAAGAAAGAAAGAAAGAAAGAAAGAAAGAAAGAAAGAAAACTGAATAAAAAATCAAAGATAGGGGCCGGAGAGATAGCATGGAGGTAAGGGGGCTTTTGCTTTACATGTGGAAAGACAGTGGTTCAATTCCTGGCATCTCATATGGTCCCCAGAGCCTGCCAGGAGAGATTTCTGAGCAAAGAGACAGGAGTAATCCCTGAGCACCACTGGGTGTGATAGAAAGAAAGAAAGAAAGAAAAAGAAAGAAAGAAAGAAAGAAAGAAAGAAAGAAAGAAAGAAAGAAAGAAAGAAAGAAAGAAAGAAAGAAAGAAAGAAAGAAAGAAAGAAAGAAAGAAAGAAAGAGAGAAAGAGAGAAAGAGAGAAAGAAAAGAAAGAGAGAGAGAGAAAGAAAGAAAGAAAGAAAGAGAGAAAGAGAGAAAGAGAGAAAGAGAGAAAGAAAGAAAGAAAGAAAGAAAGAAAGAAAGAAAGAAAGAAAGAAAGAAAGAAAGAAAGAAAGAAAGAAAGAAAGAAAAAGAAAAAATCCAAGCCAGCAGCCATTTATAAAGATTTGTGTTCTTTTTTTGCATAGGCATAGTCAATATTGAGGAAATTAGAATGGGAATTCCCTTGGCCTAAGGGATACAGGGTTTCTCTCCCTTAAAGCATGCTGCCATAGGAACAACTACAGACTCCACACACACTAATTTTTACATCCCGAGTTCTTTGTATGGTGCCATGGAACTATTACTATTCCTCAGGACCATTTTAGAAATTCACAGAAGGTAAATGTATAGTCATCTTCCCTTTCAACTGGGGAAAGAAACAATAAATAAAAAGAAGTTTCTAAATATTTCCAGAGTGAGGAAGCCTCTCTGACTCTGTAGTGCTTGGTATCTAGAACTTTATCTTATCCTGTCAACAGGATTCATCTTCTTAGTCAATGATATTGTGATTGGTTGATAGTACAGAGTCTAGGGTCGGCATCCTATATGATCCCCCAACTACTAGTAGGAATACTAGTAATATTGAGTATTACTTGAGTAATACTTGAGTGTAAAGCCAGGAATCATCTTTGAGTACCTCTGGGTTTGGCATTCTTTTTTTTTGGGGGGGGGCTGGCATTCTTAATGAGAAAGAAAAAAGATAAAGGAAAGAAAGAAAGAAAGAAAGAAAGAAAGAAAGAAAGAAAGAAAGAAAGAAAGAAAGAAAGAAAGAAAGAAAGAAAGAAAGAAAGAAAGAAAGAAAGAAAGAAAGAAAGAAAGAAAGAAAGAAAGAAAGAAAGAAAGAAAGAAAGAAAGAAAGAAAGAAAGAAGAAAAGGAGGGGAGAGAAGGGGGAAGGGAAGGAAGGAAGAAGGAAGGAAGGAAGGAAAGAGGGAGAGAGGGAGGAAGGGAAGGAAGGAAGGAGAGAGGAAGGGAAGGAGGAAGAGGACGGGAAGGAAGGAGGGAGGGAGAGACGGTGGAAAAGTAGAAGGGAGGGAGATAGGGAGGAAAGGTAGGAAGGAAGGAAGGAAGGGAGGAAGGGAAGAAGGAAGGAAGGAGGGAAGGAGGGATGGAGGGAGGGAGGGAGGGAGGGAGAGAGGGAGAGAGGGAAGGAAGGAAGGAAGGAAGGAAGGAAAGAAGGAAGGAAGGAAGGAAGGAAAGAAGGAAAGAAGGAAAGAAGGAAGAATTGGTTTTCCAAGGACACAAGTTAAAGCATCTACAAATCAACCTAAATTAGCCTGTTTTTTTCCCATGTGAAACTTCATGCATGTTTAATTATGCCATAGATGGATCCTGAAAAATTTCTATTGTATTCTTCAAAATACCAATGATGACTTTCTAGGAAGGAGTTGCTAATATAGTCACAATCAGATTATATGTACACACACACACACACACACACACACACACACACACGTATGTATATATAGTAGAGCCTGACAAGAAAACAAAAACTGGACAGGATTTTTAAATTTATTTGCCAAACAATACCAGGAATGAGTTAGATAGGTTATGGGAAACTAATAAAGAAACTTAATTAAGGATGAAAAAAGCTACTTCAGAGGCTACTTAGCAATAGCTAGAAACTGCTCTATTTTTTTGCTGCAGAGAAAGTGTGAGAAGTTCATATCCAAGAAGCTCAAGGCTAGTGTGGAATGGCAGAACTGGGCTCAAAGGATGATTTCTCTGCTGCCAAAGAAACTAAGGCACAGGAAAAAAAAGCATGAAAATTCCCTGGTTTCTTCCTTTTTTCAACCTTCCCCCTGGCCAAAACTAGCACAAAGTCTGGGAACAACAGCCTGCAGGATCTACCTCCTTTGAATTAAGAGCAGAACAAGGAATTAGGCCAACACCTGTGCATGACTCAGAGGGAAACATAATAGGTCAATGAATATTAAATTACCACATTTTCCAAGCTTAAGTGTCTTCAGACATTTAGACTTGTTCATTACTATGTAATGTAAAGACTCACACATATTATATATGTATATATTATGCTGAAAAATCTTGAAGTAAATTTAAAAAAATTTTTTAATCAAAGGCTTTCCTACTTTGACTTTCTGGAAGATACTCAAATGGTCTTTTTGCCTTTGAGTCTTCAGTATATTTTATTTCATTTATCACTTTAAAATTTTTTAAGCTCAGGGCTATATCCAGCTATGCAGCTGGGAATAGAATCTGAGTTCATTGTATGTATGGTAAATATTCTACTTGCTCTCTGGCCCTATGTTTTCCTGTAAAAAAAAAGAGAGAGAGAGAGAGAAGTAAAGTATTTGCATAGTGGCAGGCTAAAGGTGGTAAGGGACTACAAGAAAATTAGGAACATTGATGGTGGGAAGTCAACACTGGTGAAGGGATGGGTGTTGGATTATTATATGGAACTCACTCATCAACATTTTAATAATTTTTCTCATGGTTGGTGGCTCAATTAAAAAAGTGAAAAACATTTTAAGTTTCAATTTTTAACAAATATATTCTGTGCTGTTATAAAAATCATTAAAAACTACTCAGTCGTAAACTGAACACAGTACTTTTATTGTTTTACAGAAAATTAGAAACATAATTTGGATCATTAAATAATTTATTTTTGCTAAAAAATAATTAAAAAATAAATTCCTGAAAGAAAATATAACACATGCCAATAACTCATGGGGTCTACCTTAATTAAGTTTATTTTAAAAAATATTATGTATCAATTGGGACATCTAAAGTTAGGCTGTTACACAACTGCTCATTTCTGCTCACGCAGCCGGCCAAGCAGGTAGACTCAAGGCCGAGACCCCTGTCTCTGCCACAGAAGTTCCGGGAGTTCCCAGAATCTCTGGAAGCCCTCAGCCAAAGGGCCTTTTGCCAACCGTCTATCTTTTCCATCATGCTTGATGCTCCGGTAGTCAAGAGTGAGGACCATCTCCACAGTGGTTCCCACATGGAAGCAGATTTCCGATTGAATTATTCTCATAAACATAAAGATAAAAACAAAGATCAAAAACATAGGCACACAGAGCACAAGAAGAAAAGGACCAAGAAAAGTCCAAGTATAGCAACAGTGAACATAAAGATTCTGCAAAGAAACACAGAGAGAAAGAAAAAAACAAACACAAAGATGGAAGTTCAGAAAAGCACAAAGACAAAACACAAAGACAGAGATAAGGAAAAATGAAAGGAGGAAAAGATTAGAGCCTCTGGATATGCAAAAATAAAGAAGGAAAATAACTTTTCTAGTTTACCAAGAATTAAGATAAACCTGAAAATGATAACTTTTTTTTTTTTTTTTTGGTTTTTGGGCCACACCTGGCATTGCTCAGGGTTACTCCTGGCTGTCAGAAATAGCTCCTGGCAGGCACGGGGGACCATATGGGACACCGGGATTCGAACCAACCACCTTTGGTCCTGGATCGGCTGCTTGCAAGGCAAACTCCACTGTGCTATCTCTCCAGTCCCGAAATTGATAACTTTTTTGTTTCTCCAAAAGAGGATACAAAGCCATGAAAGAAATCACAAGATGAGGATGGCGCTGATTATAAACCTAAAAAGAATTTAAACAAAAGATATCAAAAAGGAGGAAAAACAAAAACTAGAGGAAGAAGAGACTGTTAAATTGGAAAAAAAAAAAAAAGAATAAATATAAAGACAAAAGAAAAAGTTCCTGAGCAAGTTCCTGGGCTGGATAGGAAGAAAAAGAAGCCAAAATAAGAAAAGGGGCAAAAGTGGA
Source organism: Suncus etruscus (assembly GCF_024139225.1). Taxonomy (NCBI): domain Eukaryota; kingdom Metazoa; phylum Chordata; class Mammalia; order Eulipotyphla; family Soricidae; genus Suncus; species Suncus etruscus. The sequence goes on along the minus strand of NC_064849.1, from coordinate 158,314,620 downwards.
AATGGTGAGAGGAAGAGCACTATCCTGAAGGCATCAAGTGGAAATTACTAGAACATAAAGGTCCTGTGTTCTACTATGATGATAAAGTTATGAAGCTGAGCCCCAAGCAGAAGCAGCTACGTTCTTTGCAAAAATGCTCAACAATGAATATACTACTAAAGAAATATTTAGGAAAAATTTCTTTAAAAACTGGAGAAAGGAAATGACTAATAAATAACTAATAATATTATTACCAACTAAAGCAAATGTGTTTTTTTGGGGGGGGCACATCCGTAGCACTCGGGTTACTCCTGGCTCTACACTCAGAAATCACTCCTGTCAGGCTCAGGGACCATATGGGATGCCGGGATTTGAACCATCATCCTTCTGCATGCAAGGCAAATGCCCTACCTCCATGATATCTCCCTAGCCCCAAGCAAATGTGGTTTTAGCCAGATGAGCCAGTATTTGAAAGTTCAGTCCAAAGCTTGAAAGCAGATGAGCAAGAAAGAAAAACAAAAACAAAAAAAATCAAAGAGGAAAAATTACTGAAAGAATATGGCTTTTATGTTATGTATAATCACAGAGAGAATTGCCAACTTCAAGATAGAACCTCCTGGTCTTTTCCATTGTTGTGGTAACCACCCCAAGAAGGGCTTGCTGAAGAGACGAATCATGCCTGAAGATAGAATCATCAAGTGTAACAAAGATGCCAAGGTTCCTTTTTCTCCAGAACATAAATAGAAAGAAGTTTGTCATGATAACTTGGCTGGTCTCCTGGACAGAGTACACTCAAGGTTCCATTAAATACAGTATGCTGAACCAAAGTTCACAAATAAAGTGTGAGAAAGATTGGCAGAAATATGACACTGCTAGGTGGCTAAAGTGGTGTGTGGACAAGATCCAGAACCAATGTCGAGAAGACTGGAAGTTCAAAGAGATGAAAGTCCAGCGGAGAGCTGTAGCTTATACTTTATTGGCAAGCTGGCTCTGAGAGCAGGTAATGAGAAGGAGAAAAGGGAAACAGAGGACATTGTGGGTTGCTGTTCACTTCGTGAGCATATCAATCTGCACCCAGCGTTTGATGGTCAGGAATATGTGATAAAAATTGACTTCCTTGGGAAGGACTCAATCAAAGTCCCCGTTGAGAAAAGAGTTTCTGAAAACTTACAACTATTTATGGAGAAGAAACAGCATGAAGATGATCTTTTTGATAGACTCAATACTGGTATACTAAAAAACCATCTTCAGGATCTTATGGAAGGCTTAACAGCCAAAGTTGTTCTGAAAATACAATGCCTCCATTATGCTACAGTAGTAGCTTAAATAATTTACAGCTCCAATGAGAACATCCCAGCAAAGATTCTTTCTTATATCCAAGCCAATTGAGCAGTTGCAATTCTTTGAAACCGTCAGAGGGCACCACCTAAAACTTTTGAGAAGTTCATGATGAACTTGCAATCTAAGATTGAAACTGAGAATGATCAACTAGCTGATGCTCGGAGAGATCTGAAGAGTGCTAAGGCTGATGCCAACCAAGGTCATGAAGGATGAAAAGACCAAGAAGGTGGTAGAGACAAGAGAGCCATTATAAAGGGCTGCTGCCTCATCCCCTGCCTGCTTCCGTACTTTCCTTTCTGAGGCAGCCAAGAAGACAACAGCGAACATAATCTCTTCAGGGCCCAGCACAGTGTAAACTTGTTTCTACCCACTAAGGGTGGAGGCTGATTTCTGCCATGTGTTTAGGTACAAGAGAGCCTTATAAATGGATGCTTGCTTACTTACTTATTCCATACAGAAGAAGAGATTAGAAAAGAACTTTAAAGCAAATGATCAAATAGTAGAAAAATCCTCAAAGAATGTGAACAGGTGAAAAATAAATCTTTGATAAATTCAACGAAAACAACATAAGAATCATTGGAGTCCCAGAGATCTAGGAAGAAAATTCCTAGGAAGAATCAACAGTCAAGGATATCATTACAGAGAAACTCCCAGAGCTAAAGACTACATCCAACAAATTCCTGCATACCCAAAGAATACCAGCTAAAAGAGATCTAATAAAAAGCACCCCAAGACACATCCGAGTTACAATGACAAATCCCACAGATAGACATAGAATATTGAAGGCAGCAAGATCAAAAGAGAAATTACATTCAAAAGAGCATCCTTAAGATTAACGGCAGACCTGTCACAAGAAACCCTCAAGGCCAAAAGGCAGTGGTGGGATATAGTGACAAAACTTAATGAAGTGAATGCTTTGCTTAGGACACTGCACTTACCAAGACTCACTTTCAGGTTTGAGGGAAGTATACATAGCAGCTCAGAAATTTTACAGACTCAAAACCAGCCTTAAAAGATAAACTGAAAGATCTACTTTAAGACAGACAGGCCTAAAGACACACCAAACTTCTACACAAAGATGACTCTAAATCTCATGACAATTATCTCTCTCAACATCACTGGACTAAATGCACCAGTTAAGAGACACAGAGTGGCAAAATGGATCAAAAAGCTTAATCCAACATTCTGCAGCCTACAAGAAACACATTTGAATAGTCAGAACAAATACACTCAAAATCAAAATTTCAAGCACACATCAGGAAGTAAGAAGGGGCCTACATAAATTGCTTAATGACACAGCTTATAAAATTAGAAAATGATTAACAAAATAAACCCAAAATAAGTAAGCAGAAGGAAATAACAAAGCTTAGAGCAAAAATTAATAAAGTGGAAACCCAAAAAAACAATCTGAAAGATCAACGAAAGCAAAATCTGGTTCTTTAAAAAATAAAACAAGATTGATAAACCAGTAAAAACCACACACAAAACTCACAAAGAAAGGGAGAGAGAGACACTGGCCCATTGGGCCCCATCTGTGAGAAACTGTGAGTGCTGCCTGTGTGTTTATCTCCTGTCCTGTCTCCTAAACCTCTTGAGAGTGGGCCAAAAATGGCCCAGAAAATCCGCTCTCCAAGGGGCCAGAGTGCCAAGAAACTGCTTCCTAAAGTGAAAACCGGCAATAAGCAGTAATTCACAGAAGGCAGGTCCCCTGTTTGTGACGCCAGGCTGGGAAAATCTACACTGGCCCAGTGAGGCCTGACTGTGAAAACTTGTGAGTGCTGCCTCTGTGTGTTTGTCTCCTGCCTTGTCTCCTAAACCTCTTGGGAGTAGGCTGAAAAGGGCCCAGAAAATTCCACTCTCCCAGAGGCTTCAGAAGAGCATGGCCACTCCACTATGCTACATGGCAGTGCACTCATTCTAAGGAAAGAACACCACTGCAACAAGAAGAAAAAAATCACACTAAGAACTGAGCTGGATCACTGAAGCCCAGCATTTCTCTACGGACTGTCTTCTCTGCTGTGTGCTTGGGCCTAAAATTTGATCCTGTGTGAGGCTTCATCCACAGAGGGCTCCCCTTCCTTGGAGGCAAGTCGACCCACCCAGAAAGGGCGGAGCCAGAGGAGCGTGGCCTTGCACATCACTTAGCCAATGAATACCACCACAACATGTAGAAAAACCCACAATACAAGTGTGACAATGGGGAAACAACGCAGGCCAGCATCAGACATACAGAATGAAGGTGACAATTCTGATGACCAGAAAACGGCCAACCAACTAATCAATCTCTCAGATAAGGAGTTTAGACAAGCAATATGGAAGATGCTCAAAGAACTCAAAGAAGCCATGGATCGAGTTGAACAGAACACTAATAAGAACCAAGAAAATATGAGGACAGAAATCACAAAACTCCAAACTGAAATAACAGGTCAAATAACAGGCCTGAAAAACTCAGTAAACAAATTGAAGGACAAAATAGATGACCTCTCCAACAGGATAACAGAAGCTGAGAATAGAATTGGTGCTGTGGGAGATGAGATAAATAACAACTCCATACAGCAAGAGAGATTGGAAATAAACTTAAAACAAATGAACAGACAATGGAAAAATTAGTCAAAGAATGGGAACAGATGAAAATAGAAGCCTATGATAAGCTCAGCAGAAACAACTAAAGAATCATTAAAGTCCCAGAGACACAGGAAGAAAATTTCCAGGAAGAATCAACAGTCAAGAACATCACTAAAGAGAAACTTCCAGAGCTAAACAATATCTGTGATCAAATCCTGCATGCCCGAAGAGTACCAACCAAAAGAGACCCCAGAAAAAATACCCCAAGACAAATCCTAGACACAATGAAGAATCCCACAAATAGAGACAGAATTCTGAAAGCAGCAAGATCAAAAAGGGAAATTACATTCAAGGGAACATCCTTGAGATTTACAGCAGACCTGTCACCAGAAAAACTCAAGGCCAGAAAGCAGTGGTAGGACATAGTGACAAAACTCAATGAAATAAATGTTTCTCTTAGAATACTGTACCCAGCAAAACACACCTTCAGGTTTGACAGAAAAATACATGGTTTCACAGACAAACAACAGCTCAGAAACTTTGCAGTCTCAAAACCAGTCTTAAGAGAAAAACTGGAGCACCCTTCTGCCTCTCTACTCTGCTGTCCTGCATTTTCGGCCTGATTTCACCCTTAGTGTGGCTCATCAGCCAGCCTGCCTTCCTGTGAGCTTTCCAGGGAGTCTGCCTTCCCGTGAGCCTTCCGTGGAGGTGAGTCGACACACCCAGAAAGGGAGGAGCCACTGAACTTCGCTGGATCTCAGATGCCAGCACCCTTCTGCCTCTCTACTCTGCTGTCCTGCATTTTCGGCCTGATTTCACCCTTGGTGCGGCTCATCAGCCAGCCTGCCTTCCTGTGAGCTTTCCGGGGAGTCTGCCTTCCCGTGAGCCTTCCGTGGAGGTGAGTCGACACGTCCAGAAAGGGAGGAGCCACTGAACTTCGCTGGATCTCAGATGCCAGCACCCTTCTGCCTCTCTACTCTGCTGTCCTGCATTTTTGGCCTGATTTCATCCTGGGTGCGGCCCATCTGCCAGCCTGCCTTCCTGTGAGCCTTCCGTGGAGGTGAGTCGACACGCCCAGAAAGGGAGAAGCCAGAGGAGCACGGTTGCTCCGCTCCCCTTCGCGACGGTGCACAGCATTTAGCCAATGAATACAATCACAACACGTAGAAAAACACGCAGTACTAGTGTGACAATGGGGAAACAACACGGGCCAGTGCCAGACATAGAGAATAAAGATGGCAACTCTGATGACTTGAACATGACCAACCACCTAGTCAGTCTCTCAGATAAGGAGTTTAGAGTTGCAATATGGAACATGTTCAAAGAACTCAAACAAAGTATAGAAGAGAAAACTAAAAAGAATCAGGAGAATATGAAGATAGAAATGAGAAAACTCCAAACAGAAATTTCAGATCAAATAACAGGTCTGAGAAACTCAGTAGATGAATTGAAGAAAAACATGTTTGAGATTTCCCACAGGTTAACAGCAGCTGAGGATAGAATCAGTACACTGGAAGATGAGATACATAACAATTACATACAGCAGAAGAAATTGGAAAAAAGCCTCAAAGCAAATGATCAAACAATGGAAAAATTACTCAAAGAATGGGAACAGATGAAAATAGAAGTCTATGCTAAGCTCAACAGAAACAACTTAAGAATCATTGGAGTCCCAGAGACTCAGGAAGAAAATCTCCAGGAAGAATCAACAGTCAAAAACATCATTAAAGAGAAACTACCAGAGATAATGAATACATGTGATCAAATCCTGCATGCCCGAAGAGTGCCAACTAAAAGAGACCCCAGAAAAAACACCCCAAGACACATCCTAGTCACAATGACGAATCCCATAGATAGAGACAGAATTCTGAAAGCAGCAAGATCGAAAAGAGAAATTACATTCAAGGGAACATCCTTGAGATTTACTGCAGACCTGTCACCAGAAACACTCAAGTCCAGAAGGCAGTGGTGGGACATAGTGACAAAACTCAATGAAATAAATGCTTCGCCTAGAATACTGCACCCAGCAAAACTCACTTTCAGGTTTGAAGGAACAATACATAGTTTCACAGACAAACAACAGCTCAAAAACTTCACAGACTCAAAACCATTCTTAAAAGAAAAACTGAACGGCATACTTTAAGACAAGGCTTACCAACAGACACACCAAACTTTAATATAAAGATGGCACTAACTCCCAGGACAATTCTTTCTCTCAATGTCAATGGACTAAATGCACCAGTTAAGAGACACAGAGTGGCTAAATGGATCAAAAAACTCAATCCAACCTTCTGCTGCCTACAAGAAACGCACCTGAATAGTCAGAACAAACATAGACTCAAAATAAAAGGCTGGAGGAAAATCATCCAAGCAAACAACACCCAAAAAAAAGCAGGAGTGGCCATATTAATATCAGATGATGCAAACTTTATACTTAGGAAAGTTGTAAGGGACAAAGATGGACATTTTGTATTAATCAAGGGATATGTACAGCAGGAAGAAATCACCCTCCTAAACATATATGCACCAAATGAGGGGCCAACAAAATATTTAATACAACTGTTGACAAATCTGAAAAATAATATCAATAACAACACAATAATTGTGGGAGACCTCAACACGGCATTGTCAACACTAGACAGGTCAACCAGACTGAAACCCAACAAGAATATACTAGACCTGAGGAGAGAAATGGAAGAAAGAGGCCTAGTAGATATATACAGGACACTCCACCCCCAGAAGCCTGGATACACATTTTTCTCTAATGTACATGGGACATTCTCTAGGATAGACTATATGTTAGCACACAAAACATACCTCCATAATATCAAGAGGATAGAAATTTTGCAGGCTGCCTTTGCTGACCACAAAGCCCTGAAATTATATATAAACTACAAAGGGACACAGAAGAAAAATTTTAACACCTGGAAGTTAAATAGCCTCATACTGAATAATCAGTGGGTCCGAGATAAAATCAAAGAGGAAATCAAAACCTTCCTGAAAACAAATGACAATGGAGACACAAATTATCAGAACCTATGGGACACAGCAAAAGCAGTACTGAGAGGAAAATTTATAGCTTTGCAAGCACACATCAGGAAAGAAGAAGGGGCATACCTGAATAGCTTAATGACGCAGCTCATAGAATTAGAAAGTGCTCAACAAAAGGATCCAAAAATAGGGAGGCAGAAGGAAATAACAAAGCTGAGAGCAGAAATCAATGAAGTGGAAACCAGAAAAACCATCCAAAAGATCAATGAAAGCAGAAGTTGGTTCTTTGAAAAAATAAACAAGATTGATAGACCACTGGCAAAACTAACAAAGAAAGAAAGAGAGAGAAACTTGATAACTCGTATTAGGAATGAAAAAGGAGAGATCACTACTGATATGGTAGAGATTCAAAGGGTAATCAGATACTACTTTGAGAAACTCTATGCCACTAAAAATGAAAACCTGGAAGAAATGGATAAATTTTTGGAATCTTATAATCTTCCACGATTGAATGAAGAGGATGTAGCATATCTAAACACACCCATTACTATTGAGGAAATTAAGAAAGTAATCAAATATTTGCCCAAAAACAAAAGCCCAGGCCCAGATGGATTTACTAATGAATTCTTTCAAACCTTTCAAGAGGAACTACTACCAATCCTGGCAAGACTCTTTCATGAAATTGAAAAAACAGGAAAACTTCCAAATAGCTTTTATGAAGCCAACATCACCTTGATACCTACACCAGTCAGAGAAGCTACGAAAAAAGAAAATTACAGACCAATATCGCTGATGAATGCAGATGCAAAGATCTTCAACAAAATCCTGGCAAATAGGATTCAATGCCTCATTAAGAAGATCATCCACTACGATCAAGTAGGTTTCATTCCAGGAATGCAAGGCTGGTTTAACATCCGTAAATCTATCAACATAATACACAACATCAACAGCAAGAAAAATAAAAATCACATCATCATATCAATCAACGCAGAGAAAGCATTTGACAAGGTCCAACACCCATTCTTGATCAAAACTCTCAGCAAGATGGGAATGGAAGGAACCTTTCTCAATATAGTTAAGGCCATCTACCACAAGCCAGAGGCAAATATTGTCCTCAATGGAGAAAAACTGAAAGCCTTTCCTCTAAATTCTGGCACAAGACAAGGCTGTCCTCTCTCACCACTCCTATTCAACATAGCACTGGAAGTACTCGCTATAGCGATTAGGCAAGAAAAGGATATCAAGGGAATCCAGATAGGAAAGGAAGAAGTCAAGCTCTCACTGTTTGCAGATGACATGATACTCTACTTAGAAAACCCCAAAGACTCTACCAAAAAGCTTCTAGAAACAATAGACTCATATAGCAAGGTGGCAGGCTACAAAATTAACACACAAAAATCAATGGCCTTTCTATACACCAATACTAATAAGGAAGAAATGGACATTAAGAAAACAACTCCATTCACTATAGTGTCACACAAACTCAAATATCTTGGAATCAACTTGACTAAAAATGTGAAGGACCTATACAAGGAAAACTATAAAACTCTGCTCCAAGAAATAAGAGAGGACACGCGGAAATGGAAGCACATACCCTGCTCATGGATTGGCAGGATTAACATCATTAAAATGGCAATACTCCCCTAAGCACTGTACAGATTTAATGCGATCCCCCTAAAGATACCCATGACATTCTTCAAAGAAGTGGACCAGGCACTTTTGAAATTTATTTGGAACAATAAACACCCTCGAATAGCTAAAGCAATCATTGGGAAAAAGAATATGGGAGGAATTACTTTCCCCAACTTTAAACTTTACTACAAAGCAATAGTTATCAAAACAGCATGGTATTGGAATAAGGACAGGCCCTCAGATCAGTGGAATGAGCTTGAATACTCAGAGAATGTTCCCCAGACATACAATCACCTAATTTTTGATAAAGGAGCAAAAAATCCTAAATGGAACAAAGAAAGCCTCTTCAACAAGTGGTGTTGGCACAACTGGGTAGCCACTTGCAAAAAATTGAACTTAGACCCCCAGCTAACATCATGTACGAAGGTAAAATCCAAATGGATTAAAGACCTCGATATCAGCCCCAAAACCATAAGATATATAGAACAATACGTAGTTAAAACACTCCAGGACATTGAGGCTAAAGGCATCTTCAAGGAAGAAACTGCACTCTCCAAGCAAGTGAAAGCAGAAATTAACAGATGGGAATATATTAAGCTGAGAAGCTTCTGCACCTCAAAGGAAATAGTGCCCAAGATACAAGAGCCACCCACTGAGTGGGAGAAACTATTCACCCAATACCCATCAGATAAGGGGCTAATCTCCAAAATATACAAGGCACTGACAGAACTTTACAAGAAAAAAACATCTAATCCCATCAAAAAATGGGGAGAAGAAATGAACAGACACTTTGACAAAGAAGAAATACAGATGGCCAAAAGACACATGAAAAAGTGCTCCACATCACTAATCATCAGGGAGATGCAAATCAAAACAACGATGTGATACCACCTCACACCACAGAGAATGGCACACATCACAAAGAATGAGAATAAACAGTGTTGGCGGGGATGTGGGGAGAAAGGAACTCTTATCCACTGCTGGTGGGAATGCCGTCTAGTTCAACCTTTATGGAAAGCAATATGGAGATTCCTCCAAAAACTGGAAATCGAGCTCCCATACGATCCAGCTATACCACTCCTAGGAATATACCCTAGGAACACAAAAATACAATACAAAAACCCCTTCCTTACACCTATATTCATTGCAGCACTATTTACCATAGCAAGACTCTGGAAACAACCAAGATGCCCTTCAACAGACGAATGGCTAAAGAAACTGTGGTACATATACACAATGGAATATTATGCAGCTGTCAGGAGAGATGAAGTCATGAAATTTTCCTATACATGGATGTACACGGAATCTATTATGCTGAGTGAAATAAGTCAGAGAGAGAGAGAAAAACGCAGAATGGTCTCACACATTTATGGGTTTTAAGAAAAATGAAAGACATTCTTGCAATAATAACTTTCAGACACAAAATAGAAAAGAGCTGGAAGTTCCAGCTCACCTCAGGAAGCTCATCACAAAGAGTGATGAGTTTAGTTGGATAAATAACTACATTTTGAACTGTCCTAATAATGAGAATGTATGAGGGAAATTGAGAACCTGTTTAGAGTACAGGCGGGGGTCGGGTGGGGAGGAGGGAGACTTGGGACATTGGTGATGGGAATGTTGCACTGGTGATGGGTGGTGTTAAGAAAAAATATTGTTATTCAATAATGGAATACAGTGTATATACAATATATTATTTTATACAAGACATTGCATTATTTAATACATAAAAAAAAAGAAAAACTGAAAGACCTAATTTAAGACAAGACTGACCAAAAGACACACCAAATTTCAGTAAAAAGATGGCATTAAATCCCAGGACAATTCTTTCTCTCAATGTCAATGGACTAAATGTACCAGTTAAGAGACACAGAGTGGCTAAATGGATCAAAAAAACTCAATCCAACCTTCTGCTGCCTACAAGAAATGCACCTGAATAGTCAGAACTAACATAGACTCAAAATAAAAGGCTGGAGGAAAATTATCCTAGCAAACAACACCCATAAGAAGGCTGGAATGGCCATACTAATATCAGATGATGCAAACTTTATACTCAGGAAAGTTGTATGGGACAAAGATGGACATTTTGTATTAATCAAGGGATATGTACAGCAGGAAGAAATCACTCTCCTAAACATATATACACCAAATGAGGGGCCAGCAAAATATCTAATACAATTGTTGACAAATCTGAAAAATAATATCAATAACAACACAATAATTGTGAGGAACCTCAACATGGCTTTATCAACACTGGATAGGTCAACCAGACTGAAACCCAAAAAGAATACACTAGACCTGAGAAGAAAAATGGAAGAAAGAGGCCTAGATATATATAGGACACTCCATCCCCAGAAACCTGGATACACATTTTTCTCCAATGTACATGGGACATTCTCCAGGATAGACTACATGCTGGCACATAAAACATACCTCCATAATATCAAGAAGATAGAAATTTTGCAGGCTACTTTCGCTGACCACAAAGTTCTGATATGATATGTAAATTCCAAAGGGACACAGAAGAAAATCTTTAACTATTGAAATTAAACAGCCTCATACTGAATAACCAGTGGGTTTGAGATGAAATCAAAGAGGAAATCAAAACTTTCCTGGAAACAAATGATAATAAAGACACAAACTATCAGAACTTATGGGACACAGCAAAAGCAGTACTGAGAGGAAAATTTATAGCTTTGCAAGCACACATCAGGAAGGAAGAAGGGGCCTACCTGAATAGCTTAATGATGCAGCTCATAGAATTAGAAAGTGCTTAACAAAAGGAACCAAAAATAGGGAGACAGAAGGAAATAATAAAGCGGAGAGTAGAAATCAACAAGGTGGAAACCCACAAAAATAATCCGAAAGATCAACAAAAGCAGAAGTTGGTTCTTCGAAAAAATAAACAAGATCGATGGACCACTGGCATAACTAACAAAGAAGGAGAGAGAGAAACTTGATAACTTGTATTAGGAATAAAAAAGGAGAGATCACTGCTGATATGGCAGAGATTCAAAGGGTAATCAGAAACTACTTTGAGAAAATCTATGCCACTAAAAATGAGAACCTGGAAGAAATGGATAAATTTTTGGATTCTTATAGTCTTCCACGGTTTGAATGAAGAGGATGTAGCATATCTAAACACCACCATCACTATTGATGAAATTGAAATGGTAATCAAATATCTGTGCAAAAACAAAAGCCCAGGCCCAGATGGATTCACTAATGAATTCTTTCAAACTTTCCAAGAGGAACTACCACCAGTCCTGGTAAGACTCTTTCATGAATTTGTTAAAATGAGAACACTTCCAAATAGCTTTTATGAAGCCAACATCACTTTGATACCTAAACCAGACAGAGATGCTACGAAAAAAGAAAATTACAGACCAATATTGCTGATGAATGCAGATGCAAAGATCCTTAACAAAATCCTGGCAAATAGGATTCAAGGCCTCATTAAAAAGATCATCCACTATGATCAAGTAGGTTTTATCCCAGGAATGCAAGGATGGTTTAACATCCGTAAATCTATCAACATAATACACAACATCAACAACAAGAAAAATAAAAATCACATGATCATATCAATAGACACAGAGAGAGCATTTGATAAGGTCCAACACCCATTCTTGATCAAAATTCTCAGCAAGATGGGAATGAAAGGAACATTTCTCAATATAGTTATGGCCATCTACCACAAACCAGTGGCAAATATTATCCTCAATGGAGAAAAACTAAGAGCCTTCCCTCTAAATTCCGGCACAAGACAAGGCTATCCTCTCTCACCACTCCTATTCAACATAGCACTGGAAGTACTTGCTATAGTGATTAGGCAAGAAAAAGATATCAAGGGAATCCAGATAGGGAAGGAAGAAGTCAAGCTCTCGCTGTTTGCAGATGACATGATACTCTACTTAGAAAACCCTAAAGATTCTACCAAAAAGATTCTACAAACAATAGATTCATATAGCAATTGGCAGGCTACAAAATTAACACACAAAAATCAATGGCCTTTCTATACACCAATAGTAATAAGGAAGAAATGGACATTAAGAAAACAACCCCATTCACAATAGTGCCACACAAACTCAAATATCTTGGAATCAACTTGATGAAAAATGTGAAAGACCTATACAAAGAAAACTATAAAACTCTGCTCCAAGAAATAAGAGGACAAGTGGAAATGGAAACACATACCGTGCACATGGATTGGCAGGATTAACATCATCAAAATGGCAATTCTCCTCAAAGCATTGTACATATTTAATGAAATCCCTTTAAAGATACCCGTGACATTATTCAAATAAGTGGATCAGGCACTTTTGAAATTCATTTGGAATAATAAACACCCTAGAATAGCTAAAACAATCATTGGGGAAAAAATATGGGAAGAATTTCCCCTACTTTAAACTTTACTACAAAGCAATAGTTATCAAAACAGCATGGTATTGGAATAAAAACAGGCCCTCAGATCAGTGGAATGGACTTGAATACTCAGAGAATGTTCCCCAGACATACAATAACCTAATTTTTGATAAAGGAGCAAGAAAGCCTAAATGGAGCAAAGAAAGCCTCTTCAACAAGTGGTGTTGGCACAACTGGCTAGCCACTTGCAAAAAATTGAACTTAGACCCCCAGTTAACATCATGTATGAAGGTAAAATCCAAATGAATTGGGCCCGGAGAGATAGCACAGCACGTTTTCCTTGCAAGCAGCCGATCCAGGACCAAAGGTGGTTGGTTCGAATCCTGGTGTCCCATATGGTCCCCCATGCCTGCCAGGAGCTATTTCTGAGCAGACAGCCAGGAGTAACCCCTAAGCAATGCTGGGTGTGGCCCAAAATCCTGAAAAAAAATCCAAATGAATTAAAGACCTCGATATATGACCTGAAAACATAAGATATATAGAACAATACGTAGGCAAAACGTTTACTCCAGGAAATTGAGACTACAGGAATCTTCAAGGAGGAAAACTGCACTCTCCAAGCAAGTGCAAGCAGAGATTAATAGATGGGAATATATTAAGCTGAGAAGCTTCTGCACCTCAAAGGAAATAGTGCCCAGGATACAAGAGCCACCCACTGAATGGGAGAAACTATTCACCCAATACCCATCTGATAAGGGGCTAATCTCCAAAATATACAAGGCACTGACAGAAATTTACAAGAAAAAAAAATCTAATCCCATGAAAAAAATGGGGAGAAGAAATGGACAGACACTTTGACAAAGAATACAAATGGCCAAAAGACACATGAAAAAATGCTCACATCACTAATCATCAGGGAGATGCAAATCGAAATAACTATGAGGTACCACCTCACACCCCAGAGATTGGCACACATCACAAATAATGAGAACAAGCAGTGTTGGCGGGGATGTGGAGAGAAAGGAACTCTTATCCACTGCTGGTGGGAATGCCGTCTAGTTCAACCTTTATGGAAAGCAATATGGAGATTCCTCCACAAACTGGAAATAGAGTTCCCATACGATCCAGCTATACCACTTCTAGGAATATACCCTAGGAACACAAAAATACAATACAAAAATCCCTTCCTTACACCTATATTCATTGCAGCACTATTTACCATAGCCAGACTCTGGAAACAATCGAGATGCCCTTCAACAGATGAATGGCTAAAGAAACTGTGGTACATATACACAATGGAATATTATGCAGGTGTCAGGAGAGATGAAGTCATGAAATTTTCCTATACATTGATGTACAAGGAATCTATTATGCTGATTGAAATATGTCAGAGAGAGAGAGAGAGAGAGAAAGAGAGAGAGAGAGAAACGCCAAATAGTCTTACTCCTCTATACGTTTTAAGAAAAATGAAATACATTCTTGCAATAATAACTTTCAGACACAAAAGAGAGAAGGGCTGGAAGTTACAGCTCACCTCATGAAGCTCACAAGAAAACAGGGATAAATTTAGTTAGAGAAATAACTAAATTTTGAACTTTCCTAATAATGAGAATGTATGGGGGAAATAGAAAGCCTGTCTAGAGTACAGGCAGGGGTTGGGTGGTGAGGAGGCAGATTTGGGACATTGGTGATGGGAATGTTGCACTGGTGATGGGTGGTGTTCTTTAAATGACTGAAACCCAAATACAATCATGTATGTAATCAATGTGTTTAAATAAAATATATTAGAAAATAAATAAAAACATGTAAAGAAAAAAAAAGAAAGGGAGATAGAAACTTAATAAACTGAATTAGAAATGAAAAGGGGGAGATCACTATAGATAATACAGATATCCAAAGGGTAATCAGAGACGACTGTGAGAAACTCTATGCCACAAAACATCAGATCCTGGAAAAAAAATTGGGGGAAAGAAAGAAAAAAATATATTATTTTAATAATGCCCAGAGACAATCAAGATGAGGGCTGAAAGGACAGGTTCACGATATGAAGCTCACCACAGAGTTAGAGAAATAACTACCATGACAATATTGATGAGTGAGAGAAGTAGAATGCCTATCTTGAATACAGGCAGGGGTGGGAAAAATGGGGAAAGGGGAGATTGGTGGTGGAAATTTGCACTGGTGCAGGGAGGTATTCTTTCTATGACTGAGGCCCAACTACAAACATGTTTGTAATCATGGTGCTTAAATAGAGCTTAAAAAATTAAGGTGATAGAATCAAAAAAGAAGACTGGGCAGACTGGAGGGACAATTAAAGAAGCCTGACAGTTCAAGCCACAGACCAAGAAGAAAATAAACAAATTGCTTTGGGGATTTCAAAACTCAATTATCTGGACCCAGGATCTCAGTTCCTTGAGGCAAGAAGTAGGGGATTCAGATTGAGAAAATTTACAACAAATACACAGCAGGAGAAATTTGCCTGGGCTTATTGACATGGCCTATGAGGACTATGAGTTCTAGCCAGTCTTGAGGGGGCAGGGTCCTGTGGAAAGGAACAGGGTGGTTTGGGGAAGATGGATAAACTGAGCCTCATTTGCCCTCAGACCTGAG
Organism: Suncus etruscus; assembly: GCF_024139225.1. NCBI lineage: Eukaryota > Metazoa > Chordata > Mammalia > Eulipotyphla > Soricidae > Suncus > Suncus etruscus. The sequence goes on along the minus strand of NC_064849.1, from coordinate 158,299,140 downwards.
GAAGAGAGGCAGCAATTCTTAGCAAGCCAACATTGCTAAAAGATAAACCTGGAAATATTATAAGGGAGAGCTGAGCTAGTTGTCCTATGGACAACTTATTTAAAAATATTTCAAACATCAAAATTCTAGCTGTATAATTCGTATTGAAATTTTTAGGGTTTTCTTCCTCAAGGAGGGCAAGTGGATGGGGATTTGTTCAAGTGTTCACTCTTTCACTGAAGCACTTGAATTCATAGCTACTGTATACAGAGTCCAATTATATTGGTGCATTTTTACAGTTAGGGTTTTGCAACAACTTCTATATTTTAATAAAAATAAATCCCTAAACTCCCCTATCCTCCCCCCATTTCAGGAATTTAAAAGTAAGTAGAATAAAAACCCAGTGCACCTGTTAGAGTTTTCACTATCTATTGTCATGGGCATCAAATATCATTAAATTTGAAGCAGTTGTGACATTGGCAGTGTTTTTGGTTCAGACACCTGTACATAGAAAAGCATATTGGGAAAATATTTCCTGACTTGAGTGTTCCTTTTTAAATGTGAATTTTTATTTTTTTATTTAGTAAAAAATATTAAAAATTTAAAAAATAAATATTATGTGTTAATTGAAAGCATGTCCACTAGATGGAGGCAAAATAATTCTTAAGTAAAAATAAAAGGGAAGTTACTGTTGACAGTTAACTATGAATTGAGAAAGGAAATAGGGCTTCCAAAAGACAGACACTGCCATCAGATAAACTCTTTGAACCACACTGAGAAAACATATGATTCATATTGGTATCACAAAGTCAAATTCATAACACTAGTTACTTTGGAGCCTAAAATTGTAAGAGATAATATTACGAAGTAATCCAACAGGAACTCCACAAAGTCTTGTGATTCCTGAAAATACAGAGTGGTATTTATTTGTCTTACTGGACAGACAGGAATCTAGATTCTGATCAGCCTTTGCCAAGGCTACCCAGTGACTAATTTGAGCAGTTCAAATCTTTCTAAAATGCTTATCTTCATTCTTTTACTGCAGTTAGTCTCATAGAGATACTCTGGTACTATTGGTTGATACGTTTTAACATATCAATGCACACTTTTTTTAACTTTTAAAAGGTGTCTTCAAAATTGCTTATAATATTTAAATAACTTTATTTTTGAAATATAAGTCAACTTTTATCAACAAAACAGAAGCAAACCACGAGTATAAATATTGACTCTGATATAAATTTTCCTCAAATAGAAATTTTCCTGGGTGCTTCTTAGTTCCTTTTTTCAGCTGATCTGTCATCCTTGGATCAGCCTTCAATCTGTTAAAGTTGAATTTAGCAAAGAATTCTGCTAAGTCTAGCATAACCGGACCCTTGATAGCTGCACTGCACAGACATCCAAGTACCACTGGGCATTACCAGTGAATATTACATTGAACCCGGAGCATTACTCCAGAAGTAGTAGACCTCAAGCAACATCAGAAGTTATCCAAAAGCAGCAAAGATTTGCTATCCTTCCAGATCTCTTTGTTCTGGAGTTTGCGTTAGCTTCAACCTCCTCAGGCCTCAAATTTTGTTAACATCAGAATTTTATCAAATGATGGCTGCCATTTGGTTGATAGTGGTAACTGAATGTGGACATAACCAATTTCACCATCAAGATGATATCAGTCCTCTGTGATACAAATCTGCCTTGTTTGAGCTAAAAGAATTATATTCTTTTGTCTGTAAATATGGAATATGTGTAAGTATGGTGTATATGTATTCAAATACATATAAAATTGAAGGATATAATACTGGAATATTTAAGAGGAGTACATACAAAATTTCAGTATAGCAACCCAATTAGAATAGTGAAAATAACATTTACTTTCTTCTATGTGATATATCTGTAGCCATATCTGTTTAACAGAATGATAAGTTTTGGGTTTTGCTAATAATTATTTAAACCTAGCTTTAGAGAAATCTAATTGAATATATTCAAGAAAAGCTTGATTTTGTTAATGTTTTGAAAATACTTTTATTAAAAAACAATATTAGGAAAAATATAGATCTGCTAAGAAAAGATTTGCACGATAAATTTTGAATTTATTTACAAAAATTCTACATTTATATAAAATGTAAAACTGACCACTAAAAACAGTATATTAAATAAGCAGGTGAAACTCTTGAACAAAGATGAAGCAAAAAGAAAAGTGGGTAGAAACCGGATCCAATGTTGCTATATGTCCCTAAACAGTTAGGAAAGTTACTCTCTAGGTTTTTACTAAGAACACCATTATTTGGTCGCAGCTTAAATTGTCAGATTACTCTGAACTTCCTTGAACTCTGTATTATAATTTTTGCACCCCAACTTACTATAAAATTTTTCTTTTTAATTTTGAGTAAAAAAAAACAATTCAATTCCTTCCCATCTTAAAGTTTCTATTTGGAAGAAGAGTGGGAAAGGGACAGTGGTGGAGTGTTAACTCTCTGGTTGTGGGAATGGGGAAGTAGTAATGGCAAATATTAAAACAGTAATGTGGTAATTTCTCATTATTTTTCAATACAAATATGAAGAAAATATTTCTATTTCTAGAATTTATATTCTTTGGGAGTAAGGGAAGACTACAACTGACAACACTCAGGATCTATTCTTGGCTCTGCATTCAAGAATTACATCCCTGGTGGTGCTTGAAGGGTTTCAAGGATAGAATCCAGTTCAGCTCTGTGCAAGGCAAGTGCCTTATTATCACTCTCTGGCCCTTAATATTATATTCTAAAACTTAAAAAGTCCTTAATTTTTGCAATACTAAAATGTTAACTTAATAAAGATGAATACATGAAACATTATCTTATATTATTATTTCAAATATATATTTTGGGATGAGCCATACCACTTGATTCTCAGGGATTACTCCTAGCTCTGCACTCAGGAATTATTCTTTGTGTTTTTATAAGGATTTTAGTTATATTTGTTATGATTTGTTACATTATTTTCTAGACCTCTAAGACATTTTAACACAATTGATGTCAGTGCCTTTTATAGTCAAGAAATACAAAATAATTGGCTATTAAATTTTTATCTGGACCTATAGCCAATGTTTACTTTTATTTATTTATTTATTTATTTATTTATTTATTTATTTATTTATTTATTTATTTATTTATTTTGGTTTTTGAGTCACACCAGGTGTTGCTCAGAGTTACTCCTGGCTGTCTGCTCAGAAATTGCTCCTGGCAGGCACAGGGGACCATATGGGACACCGGGATTCGAACCAATCACCTTTGGTCCTGGATTGGCTGCTTGCAAGGCAAACACCACTGTGCTATCTCTCCGGGCCCT